>NC_086005.1:3451429-3751429 GCF_030014385.1 Trichomycterus rosablanca
TGAAAAAATATCAGTTTTTCTTAATTAGCTCTACAGCACAGGGCGCTCGGGTGGCGCGACAGTAAGTTAAGTTATGTTAGTCCACTACTGCTGGGGTCCGGGGTTCAAACCCCCAGCTGTGCTATCAGTCGGGCATCTACATACAGACCTGTTTGGCTATGTCTAAAAGTGTGGTGGCCGAGGTTCAGTGATGGATTGGTGTCCTGTACAGGGAGTGTAACCACATCGCGCCCAATGATGTCTAGCTTGACTGACCAGGACAAAACAGTAGTAGAACATGCACATCAATCAGATCCTTTAACTTCTGCCCTTTAACTTCTTCTAGGTGGACGTCCTGTAGTTCATCCTGGGGCCACATGGTTGGTCATCCATGTGATCTTGGAGAAAGCTGGACTCCGATGTCCAGTTTTGATGTCTGAATGCTCATTGTAGTTGCTTTCCATGATGGACAGGAGTAGGCATGGACACTTTGACTAGCCTGGGACTAAGCAGCACCATATACAGAAGGGTTCGATGCGCTGTGTTGTGGCACAATCACCTCATCATCAGGATTAAAATCATCCACAATCTGAGTCACTGTAGCTCTTCTGTTGCTCCGTACTTAACTCCCACTGCCATCGGTGAGTCCTGGCTGCCCAACAACCTGTCGGCACTTCATGGCTTGTCACATCAAATCACAACGGTCCCACCTTCATGTCTACTGTCATTAGTGAGTCTTGGCTGCCCAACAACCTGTCAAAAGTTCATGGCATTACCCCTGTTTGGATGCCTGTGATGCCAAGTTTGGGGTTTTAGTTTATTTGGCATCTACGTTCAGTTTCCTGGCCAATACAATTACATTTTCCTTTAATATGTCCCAGTATGTTTAGCTTCTATGACATGTAACATGTTTTGTCCATTTAGAGTAGCAGCACTACATCACAGTGGTCCTACCTTCATGTCTACTGTCGTCATCAATGAGTCTTGGATGCCCAACAACCTGCCGGCAGTTCATGGATTGTCTTTCCTTGTACCACTGTTTGTGGGCACTCACCACGCTGCCTGTGATGGTAGTTTGGCATCTACGTTTAGTTTCCCTGCCAATATTATTAAATTTTCCATTAATATGTCCCAGTATGTTTGGCTTTAATGATGTGTGAAGTTCTTTATCCATTTAGAGTAGTATCACCACATCACAAGGGTCCCATCTTTATGTTTACTGTCATCAATGAGTCTTGGCTGCCCAACAACCTCTCTGAAGTTTATGGCTTGTCCCTCCTCGCACCACTGTGGGCACTCACCACGCTGCCCGTGATGATGGTTTGGCATCTACGTTTAGTTTCTTGGCCAATAAGATATGTATGATATGTATGTTTGGCTTAAATGATGTGTGAAGTTCTTTATCCAATTAGAGTAGCAGCTTCACATCACAGTGGTCCTACCTTTATGTCTGCTGTCATCAATGAGTCCTAGCTGCCCAACAACCTGTTTGTCTTACCTCATACCACTCTTTGGCTGACTGTAATGCCAAGTTTGGCATTCTAGTTTATTTTGGCATCTACGTTCAGTTTTCCGGCCAATACGATTCAATTTTCCTTTAATATGTCCCAGTATGTTTGGCTTTAATTACATGTAACCTTTTTTGTTCATTAAGAGTAGCAGCTCCATGTCTACTGTCATCATTGAGTCTTGGCTGCCCAACAACCTGTCAAAAGTTCATGGCATTACCCCTGTTTGGCTGCCTGTGGTGGTAGTTTGGCGTCTACGTTTAGTTTCCTGGCCAATACGATTAAATTTTCCATTAATATGTCACAGTATGTTTGGCTTTAATAATGTGTGAAGTTCTTCACATTATGTTTACAGTTATCGTTGAGTCTTGGCTGCCCAACAACTTGTCAGCAGTTCATGGCCTGTCTTTCCTCGTACCACTGTTTGGCTGACTGTGATGCCAAGTTTGGCATTCTAGTTTATTTTGGCATCTATGTTCAGTTTTCCGGCCAATATGATTACATTTTCCATTAATATACCCCAGTATGTTTAGCTTCTATGGCACGTAACATGTTTTGTCCATTTAGAGTAGTATCGCCACATCACATTGGTCCCACCTTCATGTCTACTGGCATCAATGAGTCCTGGCTGCCCAACAACCTGTAAAAAGTTCATGGCATTACCCCTGTTTGGCTGCCTGTGGTGGTAGTTTGGCGTCTACGTTTAGTTTCCTGGCCAATACGATTACATTTTTATTAAAATGTCCCAGTGTGTTTGGCTTTAATGATGTGTGAAGTTCTTTGTTCAATCAGAGTTGCAGCTCCACATTATGTTTACTGTCATCAGTGAGTTGCCCAACCACCTGTTAGCGGTTCATGGCCTGTCTTTCCTCGTACCACTATTGGCTGCCTGTGATGCCAAGTTTGGGGTTTTAGTTTATTTTGGCATCTACATTCAGTTTCCTGACCAATACAATAAAATTTTCCATTAATATGTACCAGTGTGTTTAGCTTTAATTACATGTAATGTTTTTGTCCATTTAGAGTAGCAGCTTTACATCGGAATAGTCCCACCTTCATGTCTACTGTCATCAATGAGTCTTGGCTGCCCAACAACCTGTCGGAAGTTCATGGCATTACCCCTGTTTGGCTGCCTGTGGTGGCAGTTTGGCGTCTACGATTAAATTTTCTGTTAATATGTCCCAGTATGTGACTGGAGACAAGATTCAAACCCTGAAGCTGTGCGACACCCACACCACTAAACGTGATATTAACATGCGGTCAGTTATAATGATTGTCAAACATCAGGCAACCACCTGAAAAGCTCAAAATCTGAGAGACCCAGAGGAGCAGATTATATTAGGCAGATGTGGGCAGTGTGGGTAAACATGGGCATCTGCAGGGGAATATTAGGGATGATTAGGGCTCCGTAAATGGCACCGTCTGCACTCGTAGTTCCCCTCCGATCTTATTAAATGCTCAGCATCTGCCACCATTAGCTGTATTTTAATCAAACTTGAGCCATCAACCAAAAAATCTGCATTTTTTGCATGAATACACTGTGTGACCACAGCTAGTCGGACCTTTCATTCCAAAACTATGGGCACACCATTGGGTATTTTGGAGATGGGGTTAAATCCCCTATCATTACTCAAATCCATGTGATCTGTGAGAAGATTTAGGGTCTCACAAGGGTGTTTCTGTAACTCCCCTATATTAACAAAAATACCAAAAAGTTCTGCTCTGAACAGAGTCCTGTTCTAACATTTGGTGGCCCAGAGTCCCATCCTCAGGGGTACAGACAACTGCTGCAGTTTTTTTTTTTATGATTTTCACCAAACAGCATGACTAGCTTTAAATCCTGGGGTGTCAGAGACATGCTGATTTACAGTCAATTAATTTATTCATTCATTTTAATTAAGCATTTCTTTGATTAAAAGATATGTAATTAATTTAATACATTTCTATTTTTATTCTTGCTTTTTTATTGAACTGTTGTATCTGTGCCATTTTTTCTGTCTGGTAAGCACTGCTGCTTTATGAAAGGTGCTTCATAAGTAAATAATAATAATAATTATTATTATTATTATTATTATTATTATTGTTATATTATTATTATTATTATTATTATTAATTATATTAATTATTATTATTGTTGTTATGATTATTGTTATTATTGTTATTATTATTATTATTATTATTGTAATTTATTATTTTTATTATTATTATTATTGTTATTGTTATTGTTATTATTGTTGTTGTTATTGTTATTATTATTATTATTATTATCATTGTTGTTGTTGTTGTTATTGTTATTATTATTATTATTAGTAGTAGTAGTAGTAGTGGTAGTAGTGTTATTATTACTGTGTTGGCCCCCCCTTTGTAAATGTCACAGTTACTGTTTCCCAAGCAGTTTGTACAGGATTATTATGTTATGATGAAAGGAAAAACTAAAAGAGCAGTGAGGAAAAAACAGTCTAAAACATTATGCTAACAGTCGAACCATGATGGTGGTAGTCAGATGGTGTTAGAGGTGCCCGGTTGCATCAGGATCTGGACAACATGCCATTATAAGTGAAACAATGTGAATGTAAGGTCATGTGATTATGAGCTGACGTTAAAACACTAACATTTATTAAAATAAAATTCACATGGGGATCAGTGTCACGTACGGAGAGTCACGCACTGATCTCCATTATCCCCCGTCTTTATGAGGGTACCATCAACCAGCCCTCCGGCCCCCTCACCCAGCGGACGTTAGCCAAACTCACAAGATCAAGATCTCAGTGTTGGTGGACTAGCATGTTTTACTGCCACACCACCCGAGCACTAAATCTAATTGTTGTTAAAATACTTTATACAGTAAATGTTTGGAATTCGTTTTTTCTGTATTAAAGGGATGATGGAAGGAATTAGTTTGGACCACCCACCAGGCTTACAGTTTCTTTTAATCCATTCAAACCTTCACAAATGTATTTTAATGGGAGGAAGAAATTACTCTTTTCTTGCTGTCTATCGATGTCGAGATGACAAAAGACCAAACTCCTGTGATTAGCACGCGCGGTTCCATCGACTAAAGGAAATATGTATAATCTGTGTAGATGTAACTGAATGGCCGGGAGAAAGATCCGTTCCTGAAGGCAATTAAAGGAGCTTCAATCTGTCATAAAGCGCCGCAGATCGATTTATTCATCTTCTGTAGGTGACCTGAGGTCAGGAAATGAATGACTGCTTATAATCAATGAGCTGCGACGTGACTTATAACTGCAGACGTTACGAGGAGCGGATTCATAATAATCATGATAATGAGACCTCAGTGAGCGGTCAGTGAAGGTTTTCAGTCTGAGTAAAGAAAAGTGCTTTCTGTTCTCTTTTATTCACAAAATACTGAGTCACACTGTATATACGAGGGGGCAAGACGTAGCCTAGAGGTTAGGTACTGGACTAGTAATCAGAAGGTTGCTGGTTCAAACCCCACCACTGCTGGCTGGAACATTTACCCATTGCGTGCATTGCGGGTTAAAATGGCTGAAGCGTTATTAGAGAGCAGGAAATGACACAATCAGAATATAATATATAATTAATTGTCACAGGTAACTAATGTTAACACATGCTGACGCTAGGGACTCTTGTTGTGCACGAGTCATTTTTTGCAAGTCACGAGTCGAGTCCGAGTCATTTGAAATGAATCTGAGTCGCTGTGTGTGAGACTTACGTGCGACTCAGACTCGAGTCCCCATCTCTGCTTTAGCGCTGAGGAATATTATCACTCAGAATTAAGGCGTCTCATTAGGAGCAAATTAAGGTATCTAAGAATTCAGACATGCCTTCTTCTCAGTAGTGTAGGAGTATGTAGAGAGATCACTAGGTTTTCAGACTCACCCTTGATGTTTTGTTTTCTTCTACATTGGCATCATCCTGTAAGTATTTATCTCGAGCGCTGATCTGAGAAGCTCCTCAGCTGTAAAGTCATCAGCTCGCCTGTGCTAAACGCTAAGATCCTCCCAACTGCCATCACAATGCAATAAAGCATCATCACATCTAATCTAATTAGCAGCTCCGCATCCGGTCGGTAAACGGAGCCGAGGAGGTGCGGGCGGTCGACCTCCAGCGCCCCACAGCAGCTGGAATGACAGAACAGACTCGGAGCGCCGTGAAGCTTCCAGAAACCTTCTTCATCAAAGAGGAGCAGAGAATTAATTTCAGATCACCCCGCTCGCTTTCCTTTTCACATCTCATCAGCTCTCCGGCCGAGTTAATCCTCAGACTACAGAAATGAGACGGGGCCGATATGAAAGTTTAGCCCCGCTCATTTATTAAACACCGCCCAGCGTTGGGCCTCCACGTCTAAAGCAATTACAATAATGGAACGGACCGTATCAAATGCCTCTCTGTGATTTTACTGAGATTTATTCGATTTTTTAATTCAATATTATTCAGTGCAACCTAACACCAGCTTCAGATGAAAGTCTTTAAAGGCCCCAGAGCAATCACAAAAAATGCCATCTGAATTCGTACATGCCGCACTCTTATGCTATTTTTCATTCTGTATGATGCATCAGCGCTGATTGATTTAGTTGGGATCGCGTTGAAACACAAATCCTGAAAAATATTGCTGCTCTAAGTGCTTTTCATAAGAGACAGAGGCCAGAAATGTTTAAGAAAATGTACCGATCAGCCATAACATTAAAACCACCTCCTGGTTTCTACACTCACTGTCCATTTTATCAGCTCCACTTACCATATAGAAGCACTTTGTAGTTCTACAATTACTGACTGTAGTTCATCTGTTTCTCTGCATGCTTTGTTTGCCCCCTTTCATGCTGTTCTTCAATGGTCAGGACCACCACAGAGCAGGTATTATTTAGGTGGTGAATCATTCTCAGCACTGCAGTGACACTGACATGGTGGTGGTGTGTTAGTGTGTGTTGTGCTGGTATGAGTGGATCAGGCACAGCACCGCTGATGGAGTTTTTAAACACCTCGCTGTCACTGCTGGACTGAGAATAGTCCACCAACCAAAAATATCCAGACAACAGCGCCCGTGGGCAGCGTCCTGTGACCACTGATGAAGGTCTAGAAGATGACCGACTCAAACAGCAGCAATAGATGAGCGATCGTCTCTGACTTTACATCTACAAAATGGACCAACCAGGTAGGAGTGTCTAACAGAGTGGACAGAGAGTGGACACAGTGTTTAAAAACTCCAGCAGTGCTGCTGTGTCTGATCCACTCATACCAGCACAACACACACTAACACACCACCACCATGTCAGTGTCACTGCAGTGCTGAGAATGATCCACCACCTAAATAATACCTGCTCTGTGGTGGTCCTGTGGAGACCATTGAAGAACAGCATGAAGGGGGCTAACAAAGTATGTAGAGAAACAGATAGACTACAGTCAGTAATTGTAGAACTACAAAGTGCTTCTATATGGTAAGTGGAGCTGATAAAATGGACAGTGAGTGTAGAAACAAGGAGGTGGTTTTAATGAATGAACCAGAATGAATGTACACTGTAGGGATAACAGTATCCAGATGCCCCCGTCTAATTATTACATTCACATGTTTCAGCCACAACAATCACTAACAGGTGTAATAAATTAATTATATCAAATAATTTAACACCTCAGTCTAATTAAAAAGTTATAAAGAAGTTTTGAAGAAGACCTCTGAAGAAGGTCAAAATTAAGCTGCAGTGCTATAAAAAGCTAATTATTTCTCAGTTTACTCGTCTCCAAACTATAATAGCTAACAGCAGCTTCGTTTCCTTGAAAAATAAATCATGTTAGTGTATCTAGTAGTAAAGTCTTACTGTGCATTTGTAGATGCAGCCAAACACTGAGTTTATGGACAATACTTTTCTGAAGTTGCTGTAATCATGTGGTTTTTGACACACAAAGGCATCAAGGGTCTGAGGCTTCGAGGGTTACTGGCATTCAATTCTGGTTTTAATTTTTGCCCTTGATACACTGAAATAACTTGAAATCCTCAGAATTCTTTGATAATGTTATGGACTGTAGGTGGTAAAATTCTTAAATTACAAAAAAAAAAATAAGAAAACATACATGCACAAGTATAAACCAGAACACATGTCTACTGTATGGATAAAAAGTATTAGGACGCCCCTTTTAATTATTTAATTCACACGTTTCAGCAACAACAATCACTAACAGGTGTAATAAATCAATAAATTCCAAGTAAAAAGTTATAGAGAAGGTTGAAATCTAATCCATATAAAGGGGGCCCTTGAAGAAGGTTGACATTAATCTGCATTGCTACAAAAAGCGAATTAGTTCTCAGTTTACCCGTCTCCAAACTATAATGACCATTGAAGAACAGGGTGAAAGGGGGCTAACAAAGCATGTAGAGAAACAGATGGACTACAGTCAGTAATTGTAGAACTGGAAAGTGCTTCTATATGGTAAGTGGATCTGATAAAATCGACAGTGAGTGTAAAAACAAGGAGGTGGTTTTAATGTTATGGCTGACCAGTGTACATATGGCAAGCCAAACAGGAAATATATAGCAAACACTATATGGAATGAAACTCAATATATATGGAATGAAAACTGTTTCATTTTATAAATATCAGTTTTCATTCCATATATATTGAGTTTCTTTTTATATATTTCTAGTTTCATGTTATATGATTGATTGATTGATTGATTGATTGAGTACTTTATTAATCCCTGAAGGGAAATTGTGGATATATATCAGTTTTCAATCCATATATATCAGTTTTCATGATATAACTGATATATATATACAGTGTATCACGAAAGTGAGTACACCCCTCACATTTCTGCAAATATTTCATTATATCTTTTCATGGGACAACACTATAGACATGAAACTTGGATATAACTTAGAGTAGTCAGTGTACAGCTTGTATAGCAGTGTAGATTTACTGTCTTCTGAAAATAACTCAACACACAGCCATTAATGTCTAAATAGCTGGCAACATAAGTGAGTACACCCCACAGTGAACATGTCCAAATTGTGCCCAAATGTGTCGTTGTCCCTCCCTGGTGTCATGTGTCAAGGTCCCAGGTGTAAATGGGGAGCAGGGCTGTTAAATTTGGTGTTTTGGGTACAATTCTCTCATACTGGCCACTGGATATTCAACATGGTACCTCATGGCAAAGAACTCTCTGAGGATGTGAGAAATAGAATTGTTGCTCTCCACAAAGATGGCCTGGGCTATAAGAAGATTGCTAACACCCTGAAACTGAGCTACAGCATGGTGGCCAAGGTCATACAGCGGTTTTCCAGGACAGGTTCCACTCGGAACAGGCTTCGCCAGGGTCGACCAAAGAAGTTGAGTCCACGTGTTCGGCGTCATATCCAGAGGTTGGCTTTAAAAAATAGACACATGAGTGCTGCCAGCATTGCTACAGAGGTTGAAGACGTGGGAGGTCAGCCTGTCAGTGCTCAGACCATACGCCGCACACTGCATCAACTCGGTCTGCATGGTCGTCATCCCAGAAGGAAGCTGACGCACAAGAAAGCCAGCAAACAGTTTGCTGAAGACAAGCAGTCCAAGAACATGGATTACTGGAATGCCCTGTGGTCTGACGAGACCAAGATAAACTTGTTTGGCTCAGATGGTGTCCAGCATGTGTGGCGGCGCCCTGGTGAGAAGTACCAAGACAACTGTATCTTGCCTACAGTCAAGCATGGTGGTGGTAGCATCATGGTCTTGGGCTGCATGAGTGTTGCTGGCACTGGGGAGCTGCAGTTCATTGAGGGAAACATGAATTCCAACATGTACTGTGACATTCTGAAACAGAGCATGATCCCCTCCCTTCGAAAACTGGGCCTCATTGCAGTTTTCCAACAGGATAATGACCCCAAACACAACCTCCAAGATGACAACTGCCTTGCTGAGGAAGCTGAAGGTAAAGGTGATGGACTAAACCCAATTGAGCACCTGTGGCGCATCCTCAAGTGGAAGGTGAAGGAGTTCAAGGTGTCTAACATCCACCAGCTCCGTGATGTCATCATGGAGGAGTGGAAGAGGATTCCAGTAGCAACCTGTGCAGCTCTGGTGAATTCCATGCCCAGGAGGGTTAAGGCAGTGATAATAATGGTGGTCACACAAAATATTGACACTTTAGGCACAATTTGGACATGTTCACTGTGGGGTGTACTCACTTATGTTGCCAGCCATTTAGACATTAATGGCTGTGTGTTGAGTTATTTTCAGAAGACAGTAAATCTACACTGCTATACAAGCTGTACACTGACTACTCTAAGTTATATCCAAGTTTCATGTCTATAGTGTCGTCCCATGAAAAGATATAATAAAATATTTGCAGAAATGTGAGGGGTGTACTCACTTTTGTGATACACTGTATATATATAAAATGAAACTCCATAGATATGGAATAAAAAATGTTTCATTTTATAAATATCAGTTTTCAATCCATATATATCAGTTTCATTATATATATTGTGTTTGCTATAAATTTCCTGTTTGGCTTGCCATTATATATATTGTTTCCACAGTTGGGCCCCTGGGCAAGGCCCCTAACCCTCTGAAATTGTATTCGGTCACAATTCTAAGTCACTTTAAATAAAAGCATCTCATAAATTATTTTGATTGACTCTAAATCAGATCAGATCATTCATTCCTTGTCTGTTTTACCACTGCTACCTCCTGGTCAGGGTCGCTGTGGGTCTGATTAATTAAGTGAAAAATAGGAAACACCCCTGACAGGACTCCTGGAAGGAAACCAGAGCACCCCGAGAAAACAGGACACATGGAGGATATGCAAACTGCACACAATAAGGACCCTGGTTGGCCAGTTTGGGAATCAAACCCAGCCCCTTCTTGCTGTGAGACGACAGCGCTACCCACTGCTGACCCAGAGTTCATCACATTGATGATAATTACTGCTCTCCACATTTCCCGCTCACGTACGGTGCAGCAGGTTCCCGGCCAGAGCGGCTTCTCTTATCGGACAAATGATTTCATAACACTCCATTATTCCACGCTGTAGACAATATGGGAGCGTAGCAGGACTCCGACACGTCCGATTTATTCGGGAAGCGCTACCACATAACGCTTACCTGACAGTTCAATCAAGCAAACAATAATAGCTCTTAAAAATCGAATTCATCTGTGTCTGCACCCCGAGGGCTGTATCTCAGACACACCTGCTACCTGGGGAGAATGATTTTTACCAGGAGTCCCCGAGTCCTCAGGGTTCTGTTCTCTATCAGACCTGTATGGAAGATTACAGTTTTGTGAGTTAGCATTGCTGTCTGGGGTATCTTCAGTCTTATTTGTAATTTTTTTAATCACAAGAGGATACGGCAATGCTAAAATGACACACTATACAGTATAGCCAAAAGTATTCGCACACCCCGTTTAAAAAGCAAATTTTTCGATCCATTGTACAAATCAGATCATTCATTCATTGTCTGTTTTACCACTGCTACATCCTGGTCAGGGTTGCGGTGGCTCTGATTACTTGGGAGATAAATAGGAAACACCCCTGACAGGACTTATAGGTGGTAACCAGTGCAGAAAATAGGACACGGGGAGAACATACAAACTCCACACAATAAGGACCCTTGTTGTATGTGTATGTGATCTACTCAGCTTCTCTTATGAAAAGGCTTCTTACAAGGCTTTAAAGTATGTCTATGGGAATTTGTGCCCCTTTACAAATAGCGTGCATGTGGCTGGGCACTGATGTTGGTCAAGAAAGTCTCAGTTGATGTTCCAGTTCATTCCGAAGCTGTTCAGGTCAGGGCTCTGTGTGCTAGCGGACACAGAAGGAGTCTCTTTAATTGAGCTTTCCTTCATGTCTTTATAGAGAACAGTCATACTGGACCAGGAAAGAGACTTCCCTAAACTGTTGCTGCAAGGTTAGAAGCATAAAATATACATTGATCAGCCATAGCATTAAAAATCACCTCCTTGTTTCTACACTCACTGTCCATTTTATCAGCTCCACTTACCATATAGAAGCACTTTGTAGTTCTACAATTACTGACTGTAGTCCATCTGTTTCTCTGCATACTTAAAGTCAGGACCACCACAGAGCAGGTATTATTTAGGTGGTGGATCATTCTCAGCACTGCAGTGACACTGACAAGGTGGTGGTGTGTTAGTGTGTGTTGTGCTGGTGTGAGTGGATCAGACACAGCAGCGCTGCTGGAGTTTTTAAATACCGTGTACACTCACTGTCCACTCTATTACACACTCCTACCTAGCTGGTCCACCTTGTAGATGTAAAGTCAGAGACGATCGCTCATCTATTGCTGCTGTTTGAGTCGGTCATCTTCTAGACCTTCATCAGTGGTCACAGGACGCTGCCCATGGTGCGCTGTTGTCTGGATATTTTCGGTTGGTGGACTATTCTCAGTCCAGCAGGGACAGTGAGGTGTTTAAAAACTCCAGCAGCGCTGCTGTGTCTGATCCACTCATACCATCACAACACACACTAACAGACCACCACCATGTCAGTGTCACTGCAGTGCTGAGAATGATCCACCACCTAAATAATACCTGCTCTGTGGTGGTCCTGTGGGGGTCCTGACCATTGAAGCACAGCATGAAAGGGGTTAACAAAGCATGCAGAGACACAGATGGACTACAGTCAGTAATTGTAGAACTACAAAGTGCTTCTATATAAGTGGTAAGTGGTTGATCAGTGTAATTTATATAATTGATTTATTACACCTGTTAGCAACTGTTGTGGCTGGAACACATAAATTCAGTAATTTTGTCTATATAATGTAGTTCTGATCTCCGTCTTGCTCTAACGTGAGGCTGCTGTGCTGCGTTTAACAAACGCCCATTTATTTATGTTAAACAAACGTCGCTGGTTTGTACAGAAGCTCCGATAGAGGACGAAGATCGCGAATTCGCGTCTTTATCCAACACCAAATGAGATTAGGTGGAGCAACGCTGAATAAATTTAGGGATCAGATTCATCTAAATTGAATCTTCTCTGCACCGGGGCTCTATGACAGACAAAGCTGAGGATGAATGAGCTTGGATCACAATGGCCATTGATTGGATTCGTGAGTCAGAGGAGGTCAGCAGATAAATCAACACGAAAGTTTGTTGCGCCAAAGACACTTTCATTACACGCACCTTGAACACACACACACACACACATAGTTTTGGTATTAGTGATGGGCACTGCAGCACTGAATTGTTCGTCTTTAATGAGTCTTTTAAGTGAATCTGACTAATCGATTCACAGACACATAACAACTAAAACTTAAGTGCTAATAATTTTAAAACCTGAGTTTAATCGTTACGCTCTTTACACGACAGCTGTTGAAACCTTTTTAGATACTAGATACTGGCTACGTGTGACGATGAGGTGTGTGTTGGTGAGGCAAGATGTAGTTTTATTAAAACAAACAAACTAGCAAAATACTGAAAAGCAGTTAGGACCTGTGACAGGACTGAAGAGTTGCCTGGGACTGGAGACAGAGCTGGAGTGTCAGTTAGGACCTGTGAAAGGACTGAAGAGTTGCCTGGGACTGGAGACAGGGCTGGAGGGTCAGTTGGGACCTTTGACAGGACTGGAGAGTCGCCTGGGACTGGATACAGAGCTAGAGGGTCAGTTGGGACCTGTGACAGGACTGGAGAGTCGCCTGGGACTGGAGACAGGGCTGGAGGGTCAGTTGGGACCTGTGACAAGGCTGGAGAGTCAACTGAGTCTGGAGGCAGGGCTAGAGGGTCAGCTGGGACCTGTGAAAGGACTGGAGAGTCAACTGGGACTGAAGACAGGGCTAGAAGGTCAGTTGGGATCTGCGACAGGGACGGGAAGTTGACTGAGACTGAAGACAGGGCTAGAGGGTCAGTTGGGACCTGTGACAGGGCTGGAGAGTTGACTGAGACTAGAGACAGAGCTAGAGGGTCAGTTGGGACCTGTGAAAGGGCTGGAGAGTCGACTGGGACTAGAGACAGAGCTAGAGGGTCAGTTGGGACCTGTGAAAGGGCTGGAGAGTCGACTGGGACTGGAGACAGAGCTGGAGGGTCAGTTAGGACCTGTGACAGGGCTGGAGAGTCGACTGAGTCTGGAGACAGAGCTAGAGGGTCAGTTGGGACCTGTGACAGGGCTGGAGAGTCGACTTGGACTGGAGGCAGGGCTGGAGGGTCAGTTGGGACCTGTGAAAGGGCTGGAGAGTCGACTGGGACTGGAGACAAGGCTGGGGAGTTGACTGGGACTGGAGGCAGGGCTGGAGGGTCAGTTGGGACCTGTGAAAGGACTGGAGAGTCAATTGGGACTGAAGACAGGGCTAGAGGGTCAGTTGGGATCTGCGACAGGGACGGGAAGTTGACTGAGACTGGAGACAGGGCTAGAGGGTCAGTTGGGATCTGCAACAGGAATGGAGTGTTGACTAGGACAGGAGACAGGGCTAGAGGGTCAGTTGGGACCTGCGACAGGGCTGGGGAGTCGACTGGGACTGGAGACTGGGTTAGAGGGTCAGTTTGGACCTGTGACAGGGCATGGAACCTGGGCAGTGGCATTGTAGGGTCATTGGGAAGCTTGGTGGCTGTTTGCTGATGTCCCCTTTGAAAACTGGTGGCTAGTCTATGACAGATGTTACAAAGGTCATTAAGGGGGTAGAAGGGTGTGACTTCCCCAGCAAACACTAAAAGCAGGCGACAGCCCAGCAGGAAGAAAAGAGATGACTAGAGTGATATGATGGGTAGTGTAGCACTCTCTGTGGTACAAGTTGTGGTGATATATGGGTGTCAGTTATGAGGGTACAAGAGCAACTGAACCCCAAAACCAAATCAACCTCTGCATGTAACATGTGGATGAGTGGTTCTTCTCTCTTGGCAATCATGCTTCACAGAGCGATTACGGTGCCCTTGACATAACAAAGCTGCTTTGCCTGCCGGCGTCCTGCATCCTTCAGCTGGTATAACATACTGCAAATATTATTTCCTCTCTTTAATTCAGCTAAGTGTCCTTCAAATACTAAAGGAAGAGTTTGCATTGAAGTAGGAAGCCACCAGGTTAAGAGTCATTGGCGTCATCTCGGGCTGGCAGATCGATAGAGTCTATAGAGCTTGTCGTGTCGTACCTGCTGAATGCCGTCTCGTTTCGTTCTTAGCGGATCTTGTGGGTGGCTTGGCGAGGCAGGACCCAAGTGAATTAACACCAGAAAATGTGCACATTACTTGTGACACAAGTGACTGTATTATAAAATCTGCATTTATTTCCCTCCTGACCTGGAAGGTGTCAGGAAGGAGCGTGTCTGTGAACCCTGTATATAGAAACAAGAGGTAAAAAACTTAAGGTGTATATTCTGCTTCTTCAAATATCTAAAATATAAACAGGGTTATGAATGTAAATGTAGTCCATCTGTTTCTTTACATTCTTTGTTGTTCACTCTGTTTTTCAATGGTCAGGACCCCCACAGGACCACCACAGAGCAGGTATTATTTAGGTGGTGGATGATTCTCAGCACTGCAGTGACACTGACATGGTGGTGGTGTGTTAGTGTGTGTTGTGCTGGTATGAGTGGATCAGACACAGCAACGCTGCTGGAGTTTTTAAATACCGTGTCCACTCACGGTCCACTCTATTAGACGTTCCTACCTAGTTGGTCAACCTTGTAGATGTAGATGAAAGTCAGAGACGATCGCTCATCTATTGCTGCTGTTTGAGTTGGTCATCTTTTAGACCTTCATCAGTGGTCACAGGACGCTGCCCACGGGGCGCTGTTGGCTGGATATTTTTGGTTGGTGGACTATTCTCAGTCCAGCAGTGACAGTGAGGTGTTTAAAAACTCCAGCAGCGCTGCTGTGTCTGATCCACTCATACCAGCACATTATTATTTAAATTATTATTAGTTATTATTATTATTATTATTATAATTATTATTTTAATTATTATTATTATTTTAATGATTATTATTATTTTAATTATTATTATTATTGTTTTTATTATTATTATTATTATTATTATTATTTTAATTATTATTTTAATTATTATTATTTTAATTATTATTATTATTATTATTATTATTATTATTATTATTATTATTATTATTATTATTATTATTATTATTATTATTATTATTACTAAACCCTAAACACATTTCTTGACTTGCAAGGTTTCTCATAAACACGAAGCATGAACGTGACGATGTGGTGGCGGGAATATCAGACGTATGGGGTGAGACAGATTGTTGCACATTTTAATGGATGCACATTACAGGAGCTTGTTGTTAAATTTTTCCCTTCACCACAGTTACTAATAACCTGCCACCATGGCCGACTCGCCGCTTCTGTACACGTCTGAGCTAACAAACGACTGCAGTGTAGCGCCGCTCCTGCCCGGAGGGAAAATTCATTATCCCAGTTGATTATCCTGCCCATCAAGTGGAGGCAAGCAAACCGATATTGAGGAAAGCAAGAAAGAAAGAAAGAAAGAAAACACCTGCCAAGTGTCGCCGCGTCTGAGAATAGTGAAAATATTCACCGCCATTCGCTGCATATTTGTTATATCTGTTTTAATAGAGAAGAACGTCTTTATTTGTCATATATACAGATACACTTGTACAGTGCAATAAAATTCCTTATTTGCATTTCCCAGCTCATTTGGAAGCTTGGGTCAGAGTGCAGGGTCAGCCAAGAGGGTTAAGGGCCTTGCTCAAGGGCCCAACAGTGGCTGCATGGCAGAGCTAAGATTCAAACCCTCAACCTATTGATTGGCCCAAAGCTCTACCCACTAGGTTACCACTGCCCCACTGTTTAAACCAAGGTTCTAAATAAAGGCTCGTTTCTGATTGGTTGACTGGTGCGTTTATTTACTGGCAATTAATAAATGCCAAATTTTACAGTGCAACATCTACTATAAGAATATTGATAGTGGCTCGGTGGGTAGCACTGTCGCCTCACAGCAAGAAGGTCCTGGGTTCGATCCCCAGACGGGGCGGTCCGAGTCCTTTCTGTGCGAAGTTTGCATGTTCTCCCCTGTCTGTGTGGGTTTCCTCCGGGAGCTCCAGTTTCCTCCCACAGTCCAAAAACATGCAGTCAGGTTAATTGGAGACACTGAATTGGTGAATAGGTGAATGTGTGTGTGTGTGTGTGTGTGTGTGTGTGTGCTCTGGTGCCCTGTTCAGGGTGTTACTGTGTGCCTTGCGCCCATTGAATAGCTGGGAGTTGTGGCCTAGTGGTTAAGGTACTGGAAAAGTAATCCAAAGGTTGCTGGTTCAAGCCCCACCACTGCCAGGTTGCCCCTGTTGGGCCCTTGAGCAAGGCCCTTAACCCTCACTTGCTTAGCCACTCAGGTTTGCGCAGAAATAAAACACACTAGCACACCAAAGCTGACATTTCTAACCCGATGGTTCGAATTTCAGCTCTGCCATCCGGCTGGGCGGCTATACGAACAACCCTCAACTGCTTAGACAATATACTGTCACTGTACTGTAAGTCGCTTTGGATAAAAGCATCTACTAAATGCCTAAAATGTAAATGTGCTTGACTGGCCTGCCTGCAGCCCAGATCTGTGTCCTATTGAAAATGGCTCTTCATGAGGAGTAGAATCAAATAAGGACGACCACAGATCAAACGTTGGGCGTCTGGAGTCTCTTATCAAACAAGAATGCACAAAAACTCAACAATTAGGATGTTCAGTTCTTGAAACTATTAAAAAGTGTCATTAATAGATAATGTAATGCAGCACAGTGGTGAATATTCCTCTGTCCCAACTTTTTTGGGTGTCTTGCAGGCATGAAATGACAAAATTAGTTTTTATTTACAAAATGCATTGATTTTAAGATCCTGAAAATTAAAACACTAAAACTTTACTAAAGGAGGATTTGGAAAACTTGAGATTCACATACAAGACGTATAATTAGTACAAAATACATTGGCCCCTGTCTGCTTTGGGGCCTCATCATGGGGGATCATTTTAAAAACGTACAGGGACACACTTCAGCCTCTGCGTCTTTCCACAGAATGAATCGACAGACGCCCACAGACCTGAACGCAGAATCTCTCTGATGTTTAACCCACCCGACAAGCTCCAGGAACGGCCTGTGATGTTAGACCTCGACTAACTGAAGCTATGTGAGTCCGTGTTTGCCTAAAAGTCTCTCAGCATGGGCGCTTCTGAAGCCTTTGATCCACACCCGGCTGGTTTTAAACGTGTCTGGCTCCGCGGCCGGGAGCGTCTGCATCAGGACCGAGTTTCCGTCTGCTGAATCTCCTGGTGAAAAGACGAACGCTGGTGTATCGCATCGTAGGTCACAGAGACGCGAACACGCCTGTTGAGTTCTCAGATCAAAGAGCAGACGTTTACAAAGGGGGGTTATACACACAAGGTGGGGTGCTTTTTAAATGCCTTTATTATTGCATATGTGAGAGGATTCGGACCTTTATCTTTTTATTTAGGTGTGAATTAGATTTTTTATTTAAATAGAATATAATTGCCATTATTGGCATGATGGTGCAGAACCATCATCGGTCCAGCTGACACTCCAGACCCATCGTCGGTTCCAGCTAACCCTCCAGACCCATCGTCGGTTCCAGCCGACCCTCCAGACCCATCGTTGGTTCCAGCTGACCCTCCAGACCCATCATTGGTTCCAGACGACCCTCCAGACCCATTGTCGGTCCAGTTGACTCTCCAGACTCATTGTCGGTTCCAGCCGACCTTCCAGACTTAGTCCCAGTTGGTCATCTATCCCTGCCTTCAGCCCTGTCTCAGTCCCAGTTGGTCTCCTATCCCTGCCTTCAGCCCTGTCCCTGGTCCCAGCCGCCCCCTAGCCCTTCCCTCAGTCCCAGTTGGTCTTCTAGTCCTGCCTTTCAGTCCTCTCTCAGTCCCGGGTTGGTCTTCCAGTCTAGCCTTCAGTCTCTTGTTCTTGTACCTTTAAAATTAAATAAAAACAACACATTTAATAACATAAATTCCCCCCATTTCTTTTCCTCTTCCGCATGAACTACACCTCACCTTTACCTACACAAGTTTCAATATACCGTAGAGTTTAAAACAAATAAAGGATCACACTATGCTCTCTGTATTCCTCTACCGTAACGAGACTGTGAAATTCACTGATGCAGCGGCAACACTTGGCTTCTAATCTGCTCTTTTCTAAATCTTACATGACTATTTGTCTCTCTTAAGCGCCTGTCTGGGTCCATGGCGCTGATCTTGAGTTCTGGCAGTGGTGTGTTGGCGTATAAAGACTGCAGCACTGCAGCTCTCTCGTTAAGAGAAAAGAATACAGACGTCATTACGGGAGAGAGAAAGAGCCGTGTGTATTCAGCTTGCTGTGTTTAAATGTGTGTGTGTGTGTGTATGTGTGTGTATGTGTTTCTCTCTAAATGAGTTTTGCCATTGACCTTTGTGTGTGTGCAATGTACAGAAAATTAACTAATGACTTCTTGTCAAACATTTCTATTTTTTTAATTTAAGATAATTAATGAAGTAATTAGACCGAAGAGGAAAAGAAGAGAGATGCTGGATCATCATAATGATCTCTCCGAGTGTGGCTGTGTCCTATTTCAGTGGATTTGTCCTCTCTGCGTTCTGTCCATTTACTTTAGAAAATCCAGAGTTTTTTTTATATATATTTTGGGCTAATAGGCTTCTGATATTGATGATGCTGAGCGGTACAATAAAATTAGTACAAACTGTTAGAAGTGGGACAGAATGAGCCTTTATGCTGCCGTCTCCAGAGATCTGGTTTTATATTCATCAAACCCCCCAGAGAAGGAAATCGTCACAGAAACACTGCAGAAAAATTAAGGATAAAGTCATCTGAATTCTATTTTTACACCAATTAGTGCATTTTGTTAGAATTGGTCCATATATACCGATTCCTATAATCAAAATTTGGATGTTTACTGGCTGAGGGAAGTCTGGAAAGTGCAGTGCCTGAGTTCATAAATACAGACGGCGTTATACATTACAACCACTGCCTTGTTTCTACACTCACTGTCCATTTTATCAGCTCCACTTACCATATAGAAGCACTTTGTAGTTCTACAATTACTGACTGTGCTCCATCTTTTTCTCTGCATGTTTATCCCCCTTTCATGCTGTTCTTCAATGGTCAGGCCCACCACAGGACCACCACAGAGCAGGTATTATTTAGGTGGTGGATCATTCTCAGCACTGCAGTGACACTGACATGGTGGTGGTGTGTTAGTGTGTGTTGTGCTGGTATGAGTGGATCAGACACAGCAGCACTGATGGAGTTTTTAAACACCTCACTGTCACTGCTGGACTGAGAATAGTCCACCAACCAAACATATCCAGCCAACAGCTCCCCGTGGGCAGCATCCTGTGACCACTGATGAAGGTCTAGAAGATGACCGACTCAAACAGCAGCAATAGATGAGCGATCATCTCTGACTTTACATCTACAAGGTGGACCAGCTAGGTAGGCGTGTCTAATAGAGTGGACAGTGAGTGGACTCGGTATTTAAAAACTCCAGCAGCACTGCTGTGTCTGATCCACTCATACCAGCACAACACACACTAACACACCACCACCATGTCAGTGTCACTGCAGTGCTGAGAATGATCCACCACCTAAATAATACCTGCTCTGTGGTGGTCCTGTGGGGGTCCTGACCATTGAAGAACAGGGTGAAAGCAGGCTAAAAAGATATATAGAGAAACAGATGGACTACAGTCAGTAATTGTGGAGCTACAAAGTGCGTCTATATGGTAAGTGGAGCTGATAAAATGGACAGTGAGTGTAGAAACAAGGAGGTGGTTTTAATGTTATGTACTTTACTGGCTAGTATCTACAGAGTGTATAGAAAAAACAATCTAATCACAAATCAGATTCCTTCCCACACAGTTTTAACACAAATCAGACGTGTTCCAGCTAAAAATAAAAACCACTCGTCTATAAATTCCATCCCTGCGTAGTCCTTCACTGTCAACATGACAAGAACATGTGCAGTCAACATGACAAGAAAAGTGTGTTGGTTCTTTGCGATCGCTGCCGTCTATTTATGGAAATTTGACACCTTAACAATGAGTTTCTCTTCCATCGCGAGTAAGAACAATCATCCAGGACCTGAAAACTAGCGTATTGTTTCACAGTGGTGGAGATGAAGTTCATACCGCTCTGTTCAATGCTCAGTTTATATTGGTAATCGCCACATCGGTTCATTTCTAATTTGCATAAAGTTAAACTTTGCTCAACTTTTTTGCACTGCCGACTCCGCCCACTTTGCCGGAAATCGACAGCTGTAATTAAAAGTGAATGACAGCGTGTCGCTTTGTCGTGTCGCATCGCTGCCAGTCTGAATGTAGGATACGGGGTGATAAGGGGTGTTAGCCGTAAATGAACAGTTCATCATGCAGTAAAACATTTAGAAATCATCATTTTTGTTCACATTCTAGTCTACTTCACTTTAAGGCTAATGTTTAAATCTGGTGATGAGAAGTTTTAGTGAGTTAGTGAATTTTGTGTTTCCACCTCCCAAACATGTGCATGGTCAACAAATTCCATAACAATTATTAGTTTTTTATGCTTTTTGTCCTTTTTTCTCCAAATTCAGTGTAGCCAATTAGTCTTTTTCTGCTAGAGACCACGATAACATCCGAGGAGGGATTGCCTGATACACGCCCCCTTCGACGCATTCACAGTCCACCGATCCTTTTTCATTCTACAACCTTCTTTAGTTCGGTCTTTTCCCAGCCAGCAGCCTAGTGGCCGATGTTGCACTGCCAGTCATGACTACTAGGGGGCGCCCAGCTGACCAATATTAGAACTGACATTCAAACTTGTGTGCCACCACCTGGGCACATCAGGGAGATATTAAATGCCGGGTTGATGGTGGTTCCTCGTAGATTATGGTTTGAATCCAGCAGATATGAGCAGCATAAAACAGAACCAGCTTAATAAGGACCAGATCATCACAGCCAAACAACCAGTGGATCATTTGGATGCCCTTTTTAATGCAAACATCCTGTTTATCCAGGCATGGGACCAGCACTGAGGGTGCACTGATACGTGTCCATACAACAGCTAGCTTCATGTAATGTCATGCGGCGTCTGGATTCGTGAGGCACGGCTGTTAGCTGCAGCGTAGCTCCTTACATTATGCCACACAAACTCACAGTTTTAAAATTTGTATCAGATTCATAATTGTTAGTTTCTCTGTATTTTTTAGCATCGCCTGTTTATTTACGGTTTGTTGTTTGAGCCCAGATTTCACTTTGAGCCCGACATATTGCATTAGCTCAAAAATCCAGCTCTGTGAAGTCTTATACCTTCTTTGTGATGTTCGAGTCAGTAAAACTGCAGCGAGTCCCGAGCGGAGAATCGAGCGGTGTACCGTGTCTTTGATCGGGTCGTCTGGAGGGTCACTTCACTTTTATTCCAGTCATTTGAGTCACTCTGTCAACTTTTACTGAGCTTCTGTGTTTTTTTCCCCTTCACTTGTACACACAATACTGTATTACACACACACACACACACACACAGTCGGCCCCGAAGCGCCCGCAGAGCGCCGCGTCGTTGCTGTATGTGTGTGTTTGAGAAATAAATTCCCTCATAAAACCCTTGAACATTAAATCACAGCCACTCTTTGCCAGCGTGGGGGTTCGACCCGCTGCTTAAAGCCTCCATCAATCCCGCGACCCGAGGCTATTGACTTATCGTCATATTGCGGCTGCATTATTTAGAGGCATTATGCGGCGATAAGTATTAATAAGGAGTTCACCAGCCGAGGGGCGTAATAATCAAGCAGGCCGGGCGTCCCGTGCCTCCGCCGTATGGCACGCCGTATCCTGTGGGGCATTTCTACATGCTTTATCATGGAAACTCACACATTTTGTCTAACACACATCATTTGTTTAGGCAGGACGTTCTAAGCACTGTAGGATCTCATAATCGCGTCTATTATTGTGAGTTTCTCTCGTATACATTTATTACTTACATTTATTAATTCATCAGTCATTTCTGTAAGCGGATCAAGGTTGCTCTGGGTCTCAGCATATTCCTACAGCACAGGCCACAAGGTAATAAAAATATACTGAACCAACTGTTTTTGTTTGTTTTACAGACTGTAAATGTGTTTTGTATTATGGAACACTGTGGTAAAAGATGCTAGCTCACTTCTGCTGAGATCTGGGGATTTTGGGTTCGAATCTCAGCTCAGTCAAGCATCTGCATGGACATGATTGGCTAATGTCCGGGAGAGGGGGTGGAAAAAATAGCCTAGCTATTGGGAGACTCACTTGTCTGTGCACTTTCAGCGCCGGTCCCAATTCCTAATCCGAGTCCTGACTTGAATTCTGTTGAGATGCTAAAGCAAGACCTTAAACAAGCAGTTCATGTTGGAAAATCCCTCCAACTTAGCAAAGAAGAGTGAAAAAAAATTGATAAACACTAGTTATCACCATCCTTTGACCAGATACAGTGGTACCTTGTAACTCGATGTCCTCTAAACTCGAAATCTTTGAAACTCAACGAGTTCATTCCTTCATTGAGAAATTTGTACCCTCGGCTTGAGCGATGCGGTAAAACATCATCAAAGTGCGAATATGAGACGAATCTGCATTTGTGTGGAATAACCATCAGATCCAGGGTTACAGCTCCACACGTATCTGTGTTTATCTGGATTTTCCTCACTGTTTCACTTTTAAACTTGTGTTACAGCTCGAGCTTCTGAAAAATTTTGAGAATCAGCTTTTCAAAGAGTCTAAAACGTTAAGCGCTTTAATGTAGTAAAAGAAGGAGACAGGAGACATTATTTTACATAAGCCTAAAAAAAATATGCAGTTTCATGGGACCATGGACCACATTAACAGGTTTCACAAACATCCTTATGGGGAAAAAATACCTTGAAACTCAACGCCACTCCCAGAACTACTGACTTCAAATTTCAAGGTACCACAGTATTAGATTACTTTTTCCACAGCACGGTACCTAGGTGCCCCTGCATGACCCTAGATACAATAACATGGGGTCCTACATGGGGCCCCAATGCACTGGTTATGAGCAACAGTCCTAATCATATTTATTTTGACCATAACATCTAAAAAGAACATTCACGCTGTGCTTGTAAAAACCTTCATATTTTTGTTATGGTTCTGCTTTGCGGATCTGATAAGCATTTAGAGAGGAGCGCTGTGAAAAGCCGGCGCGGTGAACGTGTGAACGTGTTTACAGCGCTGATGTGTGGGTGAGAGTATACATCTGAGCATCTGGTTCGATCTCCGAAGTGATAAAGAATGCTAATCAGCGCAGCCTCCAGTGCATTTTCACCCCGCATTAAAAATATCATCACGCTCTGAAAAATCTCTGAGAGCTCAGGCAGACTGTCATCATTTATCACCGTTTTACAGTGGCTAAGCTCGAGCGGCGGGCGGGCGCGCTGGCGTCGAAATTAAAAGGACAGGTGCGCGGCGCTCTCTAAATGCTGACACGTCGCGGTAATATCAATCACACTGCACAACGTTTTAATGTCTTATTGTGAGGCGCAGCTGCTTTCACATCCAGGTGAAAGATTTTCATTTTATTTTTATCAAATAATCGAAATACGGAGCAACATTACAGAACTCACGAGCAAAAGTTCTGATATTAAACTGCGCTGGATACCAGGGCACTGAGGAATATCTGGGAATGAAAAAGCTGAGCAAGAGGGAGAAATCCCAAACTAGAAGAAGAACTCAGGCACCCATCACCATAAAACACCTGGTGATCTCTCTACATAGACACATTTTATGTCATCCTACACTCCCGAGAAGAGGGCATGTCTAAATCCTTAGATCCCTTAAAATGCTCCTACTGAGGTTCCTTAATTCTGAGTGATAATCTGACTGAATAACGAGGGAGCGTCCGACAAATGCGGAGCA
This sequence comes from Trichomycterus rosablanca, assembly GCF_030014385.1. Lineage (NCBI taxonomy): Eukaryota > Metazoa > Chordata > Actinopteri > Siluriformes > Trichomycteridae > Trichomycterus > Trichomycterus rosablanca. Next base: position 3,475,720 of record NC_086005.1, read on the forward strand.
ACCAACGGAGTATCAGCCATATCGATCAGCCATAACATTAAAACCACCTCCTTGTTTCTACACTCACTGTCCATTTTATCAGCTCCACTTACCATATAGAAGCACTTTGTAGTTCTACAATTACTGACTGTAGTCCATCTATTTCTCTGCATGCTTTGTTAGCCTGCTTTCACCCTGTTCTTCAATGGTCAGGACCCCCACAGGACCACCACAGAGCAGGTATTATTTAGGTGGTGGATCATTCTCAGCACTGCAGTGACACTGACATGGTGGTGGTGTGTTAGTGTGTGTTGTGCTGGTATGAGTGGATCAGACACAGCAGCGCTGCTGGAGTTTTTAAATACTGTGTCCACTCACTGTCCACTCTATTAGACACTCCTACCTAGTTGGTCCACCTTGTAGATGTAAAGTCAGAGACGATCGCTCATCTATTGCTGCTGTTTGAGTCGGTCATCTTCTAGACCTTAATCAGTGGTCACAGGATGCTGCCCACGGAGCGCTGTTGGCTGGATATTTTTGGTTGGTGGACTATTCTTAGTCCAGCAGTGACAGTGAGGTGTTTAAAAACTCCAGCAGCACTGCTGTGTCTGATCCACTCATACCAGCACAACACACATTAACACACCACCACCATGTCAGTGTCACTGCAGTGCTGAGAATGATCCACCACCTAAATAATACCTGCTCTGTGGTGGTCCTGTGGGGGTCCTGACCATTGAAGAACAGCATGAAAGGAGGTAACAAAGTATATAGAGAAATAGATTGACTACAGTCAGTAATTGTAGAACTACAAAGTGCTTCTGTATGGTAAGTGGAGCTGATAAAATGGACAGTGAGTGTAGAAACAAGGAGTATTACTTACTACATCCTTATGTAATGTCATGACAGCTTCTTAGCTTGTACTTAGAGCTGTAATGATTACTGATCCTGTTATAACATGTAGCATGACAGGTTCAGGACCTTCTTATGTCAGCATCACAATGGAGGGTTCCAGTGAAGCATTTCCTGCCCAGTGGTTTTGTTATTTGTTTTTATTTTTGGAGAGGGCTCAGTATCCACTGTGACACACACTGACACACACACACACACACACACACACACCTACACACTCTTCTGAAATAGGGCAGCTGAGGAAGGTGCCAGTCGGTAATTGGAGCTGCCGAATGAGTTTTGCTTGGCTGAGCAGCAGAATTACGTCCAGATTGATCCAAACCCCCTTTTCATTTTACACGTATCTTTAGGACCAAATGAATCAGTGTATTACGGCCATCTGGCAGCTCCGGTAAATCAGACTTAAACTCCACTGATTATGCATCTTTGCTCTCTCAACAACAGGGTTTAAAGGCTCCATGGTTTATTTGTTAAATGTATGGTCATCTTATATCATTATTTATTTTAAACCGTTTTATCCTGATCAGGGTCGCGGCTGGCCCAATTTCACCAGTAAACCATGACCGCTGAGCAGGAATACCCCAGTCAGAGCGCCAGTTCATGTTCTAATTTACCTGATTTTGACACGTCCCTCTTATTTTTATCCAGGCTTGGGACTGGCACTAAGGCACCCCCTTCCCCCATGCATACCAAATCATGTCTGTTTGACTGTCCAACCGACTGATAAGCCTGAATCTCAGCAGTACTGGGCAAGTATACACCTCCTTTATGGACTGGCCACTCTAAATGACTTAGAAGTGAGTGAGGGAACAGCACACCTCAAGATAGGTGTATGATAGCTCTAACCAGCCGGTTATCAGCCAGTAATCATGATCTCCCTGTGTCTGTGTGGGTTTCCTCCAGGTGCTCCAGTTTCCTTCCACCAGTCCAAAAATATGCAGCCAGATCAATTGGAGCTACTTGAAATTGCTCTAAGTGTGAGTGAGTGTGTGTGTGTGTGTCTGTGCTGTGATGAACCGGTGACCTGACCAGTGTGTTTTGCCCAGTGCATCAGATTCATCGAGACTCTTACTGAGTGAGTAATTTATTCATTGACTGATTGATTCATTGATTAATTATTTGATTGATTTGTTGTTGATTCATTGATTCATTTTATTGATTGATTGATTAATTCATTCATTAAATCATTGAATGATTCATTCTTTGACTGATTCATTCATTGATTCATTTATTGATTAATTAATTAACTCATTCATTTACTCATTGTTCTTTGACTGCTTCACTGATTGATTAATTGATTGATTTATTTATTAATTTATTGATTTATTTATTGACTGATTCATTCATTCATTGATCCATTGATTGATTCATTAATTCATGAATTGATTGATTTATTTATTTATTTATTCATTTATTGATTTGATTGATTCATTGATTCTTTCATTGATTCATTCATTTATTCATTAATTGACAGATTCATTGATTGATTTATTGATTGATTCTTTGATTCATTTGTTGGTTGATTCATTGATATTAGTTCATTTTTGATTGACAATCATTGGTTGATTAATTCATTAATTTATTGATTGAATTAATGAATCAGTGCATAAATTAATCAATCAATTAATCAATCAATTAATCAGTCAATAAATGAATTAATCACTAATTCAATAAATAATCACTCATTGATTCATTCATTGATTCATTAATTCATTCGTTTACTCATTGCTCATTGACTGATTGCTTCACTGATTGATTAATTGATTGACTTATTAATTAATTGATTTATTTATTGACTAATTCATTAATTTATTGATTAATTTATTGATTGATTCAATAATTCATTAATTACTTAACTGATTTATCCATTAATTGATTGATTTATTGATTCATTGATTTGATTGATTCATTGATTGTTTGATTCATTGCTTGATTTATTTATTGACTGATTTATTGATTGATTGATTCATTGATTGTTTGATTCATTGCTTGATTTATTTATTGACTGATTTATTGATTGATTGATTCATTGATTGACTGATTCATTGATTCATTCTTTCATTCCTTGGTTTATTCATTCATTCCCTAAACTGGTTTCCTCTTCAGTGAGCATTTTTGACTTACACTCAGTGGTTCCACTTGACGCCAATCCCACTGCGACCCTGACCAGAATAAATCCCTCAGTAAAGATAAACTAAAACAGATCTCACCACTTTCATGCCCTCGTGTTTTATCTGCAGCACTTCATGTAGAACTCTGTATAATATTGGCTTCATTACGACGCTGCACCAGCACTAACAAACTGAAATGAGAATTTCTTTCTCTCTCTGGAAGTTTAATCTCTCTCAGCGTGAGAGCTCCAGTCCAAAAGCATGTCATAACACTTCCTGAATTCTCGGTGAATATTTCACACTGACAGAGAGAGGAAGAAATGGAAATGAGGATGTCAGTGCATCAGCCGGGCTGGGTCTGCACGCTGTCGCTCATTCACTCTGTATTGAACCGCACATAAACATCAGTGAACCAAACGGTGAGAAAAACACCGAGCACGCCGCGCCACTCAGCATTTATTCAACACAGTCAGAAACCATTCTTCTGATATACCCCCCCCCCCCCCCCCCCCCCCCGCACACCCAAAAAACAGAGTGTGAGCTGTCAGTCAGTACGAGAAATCACTCAAGTGTGTTTAGAAAGTTATCAGACCCCCTGGACTTTTCTCACACTGAACTGTGTTTAATTTATCAACACCTAATCACCATAAACAACAAAGTAAAAACATTCATTCATTTATTCACTGTCAGTTTTACCACCGCTTTGTCCCCAGGAAACACTCCGAACAGGTTGGCAGTCTATTGCAGGGCAAACACACACACACACACACACACACACACACACACTCATATCTAGATGGACTTTCTATCTCCAGTTCACCTGACTGCACGTCTTTGTACTGTGTGAGGAAACCGGAGCTCCCGGAGGAAACCCGCACAGACACGAGGAGAACATGCAAACTCCACACAGAAAGGACCCGGACCGCTCCACCTGGGAATCAAACCCAGTACCTCCTCGCTGTGAGGTGACAGTGCTACAGAGCCACTGTGCCCGTCCAAAGAGTATTCACAAAAGTATTCAGAACCTTTGCTGTGGCACTGCACCCTGTTTGCTTTATTATTCTCACGACGGCAGAGTGGCTCGGTGGGTATTACTGACGCCTCACAGCAAGAAAGTGGAGCAGTCCAGTCCGGGTCCTTTCTGTGTGGAGTTTGCATGTTCTCCCCATGTCTGTGTGGGTTTCCTCCCACAATCAAAGACGTGCAAGTGAGATGAACTGGAGATACAAAATTGTCCATGACTGTGTTTGACATTAAAGACTTGAACTGATGAATCTTGTGTAATGACTAATTATCTGTCCTGTCATGAATGTAACCAAAGTGTGTAAAACATGACATTATTATCCTAATAAATAAAAAATAAACAATTGGTGTTAACCAAACAACCAGCTTCTGGATCTCCACAATTGGTGTACAGTAAGTCTTAGATATCATTTTTAATCATTGCCCAGATCTAAGGCTCTTACTGTTCCCAGAACCATAATGACCTTAGAAGTTAGAAGCATATCTTAATATAACTGATTTATTACAGCTGTTTGCAATTGCTGTTGCTAAAACACATGAAATAAAAACTAATAAGGGGCATCCCTATACTTTTATCCATTTAGTGAAGTTCCTTTCTGCATTTTCTTTTCAAACTTGGCAATAAGTCACCACTCTAATTCCTTTTTTAACAGGTTCAGTCAAACAAGTCCTATTAATAAAGACATAGCAAACATATTTCAACTCGGTTCTTATATTTCTGTTTACGAATCATATAATTACAGAAAAATGACAGCTGCAAAAGTCATTAAAATCTCGAGAGCACCAGGTAAGCGTTCATAACGTCTGTGATTAGAACACAGAGCCGTAAATGTCAGGACAGGAAGGTAATGATCTATTTTCCGCTCTTCACATTCTGACATTTCCTTATTGTCTCTTATTGTGCTTTATTTACGCCTTATTATACAACACTTGCACTTCATCAGGTTTCCCGTATTCGTCTCGACATCACGCAACTCGGCGGGAATTAAAATCACTGCGTATCAGCGTGACATTTCATTTTTCCACGTTTTATTAAACTACTCCGTAAAAGAGCGTCTGCTTGATGGATAAACTCGAGTAGAATAAAGACGTTCACGACAATCAAGTGAACAAAATAGAGACGTGAAATAAACAGTGATTAGAAATTGTTGGGACAAATGAAAGTAATACTTCAACTTTTGTACACAATTATAATACAAAGTGACAGATTCTACTGTTAGAGTTTTCTTCTAACAGTAAAAATCAATATAATTTATTGAATTTCTGATACTCGAACCTTAAAATAACAGAAACTGGTTATAGTGGGAGAAATTAATAAAAACACATAAAAGCAGCTTGGTTTTGAGGTAAATAATTGACTAAATAGTCAATAAGACCAAACAGTAAGTCCCTCACACTCCCCTAAGAAAAGGGCATGTCTAAAATCCAAGATTCCTTAAATGCTATTGAAGTTATGAATAAAAATCTGTTTTTTATTATGTAACAAAGGGTAAAAGTGTCAGTATAAGAGTTGTAGTATGTAATGTGGGTTACACTTGATAAAATACAACTTGTTTTGGAGCAATTTGATGAATGTTTTAGGCGTGGTCTGTTTGACTTGAAATGTTGATCATTTCATCAGGGCTGCTGTGGGTGGCACCAGATACCCTTAAGGTGCCAGTCTATCTGTGTAGGGTTTTGGAGGTACAAAATTGTTCATGAGTGTGTTTGACGTTAAACTTGTGGATACTTTTGGACAAAAGTATTGGGACACCCCTCTTTTAATTTTTGAATTCATGTGTTTCAGCCACGCCAATTGCTAACAGGTGCAACAAATCAATTATATAAAGGAACAGTTTAAGGAAGGCCCTTTCCTGTTCCAGCATGACCATGCACCTGTGCACAAAGCAAGCTCTATAAAACATTCGCAGCTTTGGAATAAACTGGAACCTTAACTGAGGCTTTCTTTACTGACATTAGTGCCCAGATATATACATGCTGTCATCTTTTGACTGAATGGGCACAAATTCCCACAGACATACCTTCTATGAAGAGCAGCTGTTGTTGTAGCTGAAAAGATGACATAGAGGTCACTCTGTTTTAATAGCATTAGTTTTTTTAAATGGGACATCCGACAAGCTCACGGTCAGGTGTCCAAATACTTCTGGTCCTATAGTGTATATTGAAATATTAGCTGTGCAGATTTTGTTTGATTTTGAGCAAAACGATAATGAATGTATGTAAGAAGTGTTTTGGAAATCGTCTTTTGAGTTTCTCCAAGCTACATTTCTACGTGTGCTCGTATGTAGGCCAATCATGTCAGCAGGTACAAAAAAATTCACACCCTGAGCCACGTTTTCTCTCCACTGATAGCCATTACAGCTGTAGCTGTCAGAGCCCGCGTACCCCTGGGAGAGAGAGCGGTCGAAGTGAGAGATACTCACTCCCGCATCCAGCCGGTGCAGGTTTTCTACATTTGGGTTTCAGTACTGAATTGTGTGAAGCTATTTTTAACCTTCAGGTCTTATACTGAAGGCTTGAAGCACCAGGCGGTGCAGAGGAGGCTGAGCTGGATTTGGTATTTGAAGCTTCATCATTCAGGAAAGTCATGCATTTTTAATCCAGTTCTCCAAAAATACAAAACCGCAAGCTGTTCGAGTCACATCATGGGTGAAATAATGAACCTCTGGCCTTTATTAGGTGGAAAACTTGCATTATAGTGAACACAGAAAACACCCGGTGCTAAAAGGAGTGTGCAAATGGACGCTGGTGCAATTTTATATACTGGCGGCAGTAAAATATCCTGATAATCCGATAATAATCTGACTAATACAGCGGTTTTATTTATTTATTATGTTTTACACACGATAGTTACATGTTACAGAAGATTCATCACAAGTTTAATATCAAACACAGTCATGGACAATTTTGTATCTCCAATTCAACTCACTTCCACGTCTTTGGACTGTAGGAGGAAACCGGAGCTCCCGGAGGAAACCCACACAGACACGGGGAGAACATGCAAACTCCACACAGAAGGGACCCGGACCGCCCCACCTGGGGATCAAACCCACTCATGCTACCCACTGAGCCACCGTGCCGCCTGAATACAGCGGTACCTTAAAACTCAACATCAGCTGGTTCTGGGAGTGGCGTTGAGTTTAAAAGACGTTGAGTTTCAAGGTATTGTTTCCCATAAGGATGTTTGGGAAACCTGTTAATGCGGTCCATGATCCCACTACTGTAAAATAATGAGGTTGTTTTTGACACTTATACATTGAAAATAACAAATATAATATAAAAACACTGAAATACAATTAAAGCTTACATTGTAGCTTAAATTAAAACATTTTATCTTTACTTCTTTATTGTTTCCTTATGCTTCTTAATCAAGGAGATACTTGATATACTATTGGTGATAAGAAGACGTAGATGTGTTTGTCGCAGTTGTTTTCTTTAGTTCATTCACGTTAGAAGCGTTTTGCACCTCCATTTCACCGCGACCCTTGGCGCAAATAGGCAATAACCTTTAAACCCACTCTAAAGTACAATACTGTACATGTATCTGTGTTCAGCTGTATTAACTTAACGTGTGGTGTTTATCAAGCTCAGGGTTTTGAATCAGCTTCTCAGGAGAGTCGAGAAGTTTAATGTAAAAACTGTACTGGCCAAATTAATCTGTCATTGTTTCAGTACAACAAGCCACGTTACACTTTATTTTTCACGTTAATCGTTGTTCGTTCTGTTACTACTCTTTACTTTCGTTGCACAACACCCACCGTTAATGACGCATCCTTGGCTCCAAAAAACTGGTGGGAACATGGCTCGGTTCTCTATAAAACACCAAGGTTTGAAGAAACCCAAACAGAACCGGTTCAAGAACCAAAGTTCTTCTGGTGGAAAAGCGCTAGAGGCAAAGACTGAACCAAGACACCGGTGAGGCCTTTTTTATGTGGACACAAAGCTGGAATCTACCTTTAACAGGGCTGTAACCAAAGGTTCCCAGGACTTTCATCATTTATTTACCCTGTAGCACCTTCATCCCACCTCTTAACACAAGCAAAATAAAATAAAAAACTAAAGTACAAAGTCATCGGTTTGTTTTGGCAAATAAAAGTATAGAAGCAATCCACAAAGGAATAAAGCAACTAGATCAGAGTCTCTGAAACACCTCCGATCATTAATCAAGAGACAAAAATAAAAACAGTACAAACTGGGTGTGTTTTATTACCTTAAGGAATAAGTGTTTGCCTCAAAACATAATCCGCTGGAGTCTCTTTTTCCACCTCGAACAGCCAGCACATCGTGACACAAATGACATTGCAGATTTTTGGGAACTGACGATGAATAAAAAAGAGGTCACTGTGTAAACTGATGACTGCAGGATTTCCATCCATCTGGTGTTCTTTTTAATATGCAGCTAAACCTGATGAAATGAGAGAGGTATGGGCGTTTATTTAACCAACTCAAGTAGCAACGTGGGTCCTGGAAATCTGGAGTCCATCCTAAACTCCATTCAATGTGTGTAGGGAATAGGAACGAGGAACTTTTTTCACATGTCCATGTGGACCCATAGGTTTATGTGTAGGAATGAAGGTATAATGGATTTGGCGACTTGTCCGGGGTGTTTTCCTGCTTTGGATCCAGTGTTTTACTGTGGCACCGGATCTACAGCAACTCTGAGCAGAACGAGGCGAATAGAGGCGGAGATCTGGGGATCCAGGGTTCCAATCCAGGGACATGTTTGGCAAATGTTTGAGGAAACAGCCTAGCCATTGGAAGACACATTTGTCAGTGCGCTCCACTTGTCCTTAATTTCCTTCGGGATTAAAAAAGTACCTACCTACCGACCGACCGACCTACCTACCTACCAACCAACCAGCACAAATATAGGAGGGTTGCATCAGAAAGGGCATTTGGACCAGATCCACTGTGGCGACTCTTATATACAGGAGCAGCCGACAAAAAAGCATCATCACTCAACACTCCCTTTTTAATTAATAGTGTGAAAGGGCAGTTGTAGCCTAGTGGTTAAGTTACTGGACTAGTAATCAGAAGATTGCTGGTTCAAACCCCACCTACTGCCAGGTTGCCATTGCTGGGCCCTTGAGCAAGGCCCTTAACCCTCAATTGCTTGCTGTCTGCTAAATGCTAAAAATGTAAATGTACTTCACAAACCTCTCATCAATATAATGTATGGAATTACAGAATGAAGTGTATTGTGCCCTACAGCACGGGACGGTAAACAAACCAGAATTATCTGCGTCGTACCAAATGGTGATTGTATGTTTCTAACCTCATGAAAGTACTTGTGTAGAAAGAAGTGGTTCACTAAAGGTGAGGTGTGACTGCGATACTGAGAGCAAATATCATGTGACGGCAGCCCCGGTTCTGGACTGCTTTGCTTGGGGGGGCAAAGACACAATTTGGGGGGGCAATGCCCCCCTCAGCCCCCCCCTAGCCCCGGTTCTGGACTGCTTTGCTTGGGGGGGCAAAGACACAATTTGGGGGGGCAATGCCCCCCTCAGCCCCCCCCTAGCGCCGGCCCTGTGTGACGGTAATCCTTAATAATAGCAGTAATAACAACAGCACAGGTTATGGTTTGCCCCACTGTGGTTGTTGTGGTCTTTAACCCTTATTCATCCAATAAAAAATGTATGCCCGCAGAAATCCCAAAAAATCCCAAAAGCCAGACTATAAATAGCTACAGGGAAGACGCACTTCTGTAGTCGTCAACGTATGGACCAGCAGCAATAACCGTGCTGGCCAAAACATTGCAACGACATTTCGGTCCAGATAGGACAAGGTTCACTCAAGGTGCTAGACTCAAGGTGTTGTTTCTCTTCTTGTTCTAATCACACACCAGTGAGAGCTTGGACGTCATCAGATGACCAAAAAATAGTCGTCCAGTTGTCCAGGTTTTCCATTTTTCTGGTGAATAACATTTTTAGTCTATAAAATCTATCACGGTTGGATTTTAAATACGGCACTTGTCTCACTCCAGTGGCGATTCTATTATCATATGGGGCTGCATTCTTGCCCGCCTTAGTAAGGATCTTTGAAAACATGAATATAATAAATTATCTTCATTGAAAATATATGATGGAATTCAGAGGGATCCCAGTAAACCTGAGAAAAGAATGACAGTTTGACAAACCAATGTGTGAATGGGCCCAAATTGAACCACAATGCTGCAAAAAGCTCATTATTTCCATACTGTAGATGTCTAATTACAGTACAGGTCACTTATCAATGGAAACAACTACTAAACATGGGATTGTTGATTTAAATACAGTACTGGGCAATGGGGAAATGATACAGGTGTCCATGTAGGACCTGATTTGGCCCATTAAGTACATTTCAGGATATTAAATCGTATTTATAAAGCTTGTAAATTTAGAAATAAATCTCAAATAAATGCCAAGTCTTTATACTATAGTATAATTACTAACTAAACCACAGTGAAAGGAAACAACAAAAACTCTTTTGTGTAGCTGTGCTGCTAACTCTGGTTGAACTGTGAATAACTGTGTACCGTCAGCATGAAAGTGAAAGTCCACATTATGTTTACGGATTGCGCTCCCTCAGGGCCGGATACAAAGCAGGAGCAATAATGGGTCTACAGCAGAACCCTGCGCTACATCATATTTCACTCCTAAATGCGCTGAAAATCTCTATTAACACAAATTAGCAGCGACAGCGGCTGCTGAAAACGCACTTTCCTGTTTCCTCGGCCCAACTTTCGACTTGCTTCAAGTCGCCAACCGTCTGGATCAGACAATGGCTCCTCGGCGGCAGCGCTCCCTAATCGAGCCACGAGGGAGCGTTCGGCGGAGTCATCTCGCTCTTTAGATCGCACATTCTCCGGTTCTGGACTCGTGAGCTAGAAAACGAGCACGCCGAGCCTAAGTGGATTTAACAGTCGGCGCTAAATCAATCGCCGCTAGATCGCTTTGAGATGAGAATCCCAAACCTGATTAAGGAAGCGGACGGAACAAGAACTCAATCAGGCTGACACGCGTCAGACGTGGCACTTTTAATCCGGTATGTGATTAATGGCAGGAAATGATGCAATCAAGGAAAACTTGCATTCCTCTGAGCCTGTCATGTCGGGCCTCAGAGATTCGGCGAGTTATTGAAGCGTTCAGACGTTAAACAGATACAGAGACGTGATCAAAGTTCTCATTTCATCCTATCATGTTTGCAAAGTGTGAAACGATAAATTAAACTCAAACTGAATGAGCCGGTCATATCAAAGCAACGTCACTACACAAAGATAATTAAACGCCTCTCGTTAATGTCCTTGCCAGGGAATTTGGGTGGCACCAACTTAACAGACACGATCGGCTGAGTCTGAGGGCGGGAAGGCCGATGTATACATCTGTCTACACCGATCAGCCATAACATTAAAACCACCTCCTTGTTTCTACACTCACTGTCCACTGTAGTCCATCTGTTTCTCTTCATACCTTTTTAGCCCCCTTTCACTCTGTTCTTCAATGGTCAGGACCACAGGACCCCCACAGAGCAGGTATTATTTAGGTGGTGGATCATTCTCAGCACTGCAGTGACACTGACATGGTGCTGGTGTGTTAGTGTGTGTTGTGCTGGTATGAGTGGATCAGACACATAAATACTGTGTCCACTCTCTGTCCACTCTATTAGACACTCCTACCTAGTTGGTCCACCTTTTAGATGTAAAGTCAGACATGATCGCTCATCTATTGCTGCTGTTTGAGTTGGTCATCTTCTAGACCTTCATCAGTGGTCACAGGGCGCTGTTGGCTGGATATTTTTGGTTGGTGGATTATTCTCTGTCCAGCAGTGACAGTGAGGTGTTTAAAAAACTCCAGCAGCACTGCTGTGTCTGATCCACTCATACCAGCACAACACACACTAACACACCACCACAACCATGTCAGTGTCACTGCAGTGCTGAGAATGATCCACCACCTAAATAATACCTGCTCTGTGGTGGTCCTGTGGGGGTCCTGACCATCGAAGAACAGCATGAAAGGGGGTAACAAAGCATGCAGAGAAACAGATGGACTACAGTCAGTAATTGTGGAACTACAAAGTGCTTCTATATGGTAAGTGGAGCTGATAAAATGGACAGTGAGTGTAGAAACAAGGAGGTGGTTTTAATGTTATGGCTGATTGGTGTATGTCTGACAAAGGAACAGAACATTTTGCGACGCACCATTTATGGTTCAGCCCTTGTGTTTAATCTCACTCACTTTCTTAACCGCTTATCAAACACACACACACACACACACACACACACACACACACACACACACAGTCTCCAATTAACCTGACATGTTTTTGGACTATGAAACCCACACAGACATGGGAAGAACATGCAAACTCCACTGAAAAAAGGACCCGGAGATCCCCGCCTGGAGATCAAACGCAGGACCTTCTTGCTGTGAGGCGACAGTGCTACCCACCGAGCAGAAAGTGGATCACCCAGGGTCGGCTTTAGCTATGTGTTGTAGGTTTTTTTTTTAATCCAGTCATTACTAAAGTACAACAAAGTTATTTAATTAAAGTATAAAATATTTGTTTTGTTTGCAGTTTTTAATTAAATGTGGGATTTTCAAATCAATGCTGTCTGTTTATATTTACATTCGTCCTACTGTCCCGTTTTTGGAATTATGGCTGCACCTTTAGTAATGGAACCTGGTGGAAGCAGTGTACCGTTAAAACTCATTTAGGGCCCATAATTGGATTTTAAGTACCTTTCTTCTGTCACTAAGTGTAGATTTATAGTGTTTGTATCTTTAGGAAGGGAATGTACCTGCGCCGTCCCGTTTCCTCTAAGGCTCTAAAAGTAATGTACTGCGTATAGTGTACGGTGTTCATTAAAATGATTAAACGAGCTCCAGGAAGCAGAACAGGGCGTGTTAGTTTAACCTCTGCTATGGTTAATAAATACAGAAATTTGGTGCTGAAATACAACCACAATTCAGAAAAAGTTGGGACAGATTTTCTTTATTTGATGTCAGACAGGATGAACCTGAAATATTTTATGTTTTGTCTGGTCGACTTCATTTCATTTATTGATAAACATCCATTCCTGCATTTCAGGTCTGCAACACATTCCAAAAAAAGTTGGGACAGTAAGGCATTTACCATTTTGTAATGTTGCCGTTCCTTTTCTGCACTGCATTTTTATTTTATTTGCATTTTCCATACTGTCCCAACTTATTCTGATTTGGGGTTTCTGTCTGAGACTTGGTCTACATACATCATCACTTCTTTAGTACATTTCTACTGTGTACATTTAACTTCTAATATTTTATACATTTCTGATATTACTTATTTACTCACTTTCTCAACCGCTTATCCAATCAGGGTCGCGGGTGTGTGTGTGTGCTGGAGCCTATCCCAGCTTTTCAATGGGCGCAAGGCACACGGCAACACCCTAGACAGGGCACCAGTCCATTGCAGGGCAGACACACACACCCACACCCATTCACCTATAGGGCAACTCAGTGTCTCCAATTAACCTGACTGCATGTTTTGGACTGTGGTGGTCCTGTGGGGGTCCTGACCATTAAAGAACAGGGTGAAAGGGGGCCTTAAAAAAGCATGTAAAGAAACAGATGGACTACAGTAATTTTAGAACTATAAAGTGCTTCTATATGGTAAGTAGAGCTTAAAATGGACAGTGAGTGTAGAATTAAAGAGGTGGTTTTAATGTTATGGCTGACCAGTGAACATTCGGGAGGAAATTGGGGTCAAAATCCTAAACAATAGACCAGATTAAAAAGGCAGTTAATTAGTGATATAGGTGTTGCCACACCTTTTTGCTTTAGTATTATAAAAATTACCATGGCGAGTCCAGCTTCCCTGAGCTCATGCATTACTGTTAATGAGCACAGTGTTTTTTATTGTTCCTGAGGAAATGGTGTCAGGAAGGTACGCTCTCTTCCCACTGGTCCAAACGTTTAAATCTTCAGAGGTATCACAGTGGGGCTTAATGTGGAATTATCTACCTAAATGAGTTTTAAAGGTACACTGCATCCACTAGGTCTTATTACAGACACCCCAGGGACGACAGTTTGTACCCTGTATGGTACAGTTTACCTTAAATGTACTGAAGCTGTGGCAGTAAAAATGCATTCATTCGTTCATCGTCTGTTTTACTAATGCTTTATCCTGGTCAGGATCAAGGTGGGACCGATACATTGGGTTGTTTGTTTGTTTGTTTATTAGGATTTTAACGTCATGTTTTACACTTTGGTTACATTCATGACAGGAACGGTAGTTACTCATTACACAAGATTCATCAGTTCACAAGGTTATATCAAACACAGTCATGGACAATTTAGCGTCTCCAATTCACCTCACTTGCATGTGTTTGGACTGTGGGAGGAAACCGGAGCACCCGGAGGAAAGCCATGCAGACACGGGGAGAACATGCAAACTCCACACAGAAAGGACCTGAATCGAACCCAGGACCTTCTTGCCCGATACATACAAGGGCAAACGCACACACACATTCACACTTAGGGCAGTTTTAGTAGCTTTAATTGACCTGACTGCAGGTCTTGGGACTTGTGGGAGGAAACCAAAGCACCCGGAGGAAACCCTACATGGATAAATTGGCACCTTAAAGGTTTCTGGTGCCACCCACAGCAGCTCTGATGAACTAATCCACGCTTTAGGCCAAACAGACCACGCCCTGCCTGTACCTGTACATATAAAACTTCAGTGAGATAAAATATGAGAGACGCTCGAGCTCTGAAAGACTGAAAAATTACAGTTTTGTAATTATAAAAACACTTATGATCAAGCATTAAAACACAGCATCCATTCAAACCCCATCAGCGCTCGAGCGGAACGGCCCGTCCCAAACAAAGCCGATGGGCATCTCGCAGCTCCCCTCCATCTAAAAAGTGCTTCTGTTCTCCTGGCTTTTGTCACTTTGGATATATCAGAGGCGGCCGCGCCTCAGCGGAGGGTTCGTTAGAATGTAGACGGATGCTGAAGAGAGCGTGTGTGGACGGGTTAAGTAAAGGATGAAAGATGGATCTTTGATAGGAGCATCAAAGGAGAAAAAGTCCATGGTGTCCACTTTAGGAACTTCCTGTCAGCGCCTTGGACTTTTTTTATCCTCCAGCTTTTTATCTCACAAAAGCACCAGTTTGGTTCCTCCATCCATCCTCACACGACCCTTTCTCAGAACCTTAGCTTTAAAAAAATTCAGCTTTTTAATTTGTACATCAATATGCAATTTATTACAATTTATTTATTATTATGAGCACTGACAGGTAAAGTGAATAACACTGATTATCTTTTCATTACAGCACCTGTTAGTGGGGAGGTGTATTAGGCAGCAAGTGAACAATTTATCCTCAAAGTTGATGTTAGAAGCAGGAAAAATGGGCGAGCGTGAGGATTTGAGTGAGTTTCACGAGGGCCAGATTGTGATGGCTAGACGACTGGGTCAGAGCATCTCCAAAACTGCAGCTGTTGTGGGGTGTTCCCGGTCTGCAGTGGTCAGTATCTATCAAAAGTGGCCCAAGGAAGGAAGAGTGGTAAACTGGCGACAGGGTCATGGGCGGCCAAGGCTCATTGATGCATGTGGGGAGTGAAGGCTTAGACGAGCTACTGTAGCTCAAACTGTTGAAGAAGTTCATGCTGGTTCTAATAGAAAGGTGTCAGAATACACAGAGCATCACAGTTTGTTGAGTATGTGGCTGGATAGCTGGAGACCAGTCAGGGTGCCCATACTGACCCCTGTCTCCACCGCCGAAAGCACCAACAACGGGCAAGTGAGCGTCATAACTGGACCACGGAGCAATGGAAGAAGGTGGCCTGGTCTGATGAATCACATTTTCTTTTACATCACGTGGATGGCCGGGTGTGTGAGCGTCACTTACCTGGGGAACACATGGCACCAGGATGCACTATGGGAAGAAGGCGAGCCGGCGGAGACAGTGTGATGCTTTGGGCAACGTTCTGCTGGGAAACCTTGGGTGCTGCCATCCATGTGGATGTTACTTTGACACGTAGCACCTACCTAAGCAATGTTGCAGACCATGTTCACTCTTTCTTGAAAACAGTATTCCCTGATGGCTGTGGCCTCTTTCAGCAGGATAATGCGCCCTGCCACAATAACCTTAATAACTTGGACAATTGAGGGCATCAGAACGTGGTTGACATGGCACCATATACCCGGCTTGAATGTGCCTGATTAGCTCACAGCCCTGCGCTAATCCTTTCGAGTGCGCTGCGGCGGTAGAACGCTAAATCGTGCAAAGCCGCCTGCTGCCGTCCTTCTTTTCACAGCTGCTTGGAAATAAATGTGTACGCAGGCAATTACGGCTGAAGAACAAATGATGACCCAGACTAAACCTGCGCTGAATACTAATCATACATATCTGCATGTCCATAATTGTTTTAAAAAGACCAGATGCTGGATTTCACATCTTCATATGCACAATGCTGTCTTCATCCAGATGTTTGCTGTTCTTTCTGCATTACAGTGCAGATGGAGGATTTTTATTCGGGGAGGTCTCGTCTCCTCCCTCGTCCTTCCTCATTTTCATGAGTCCCGCCGGGCCGAACTTTAGGGGTTTTGGCTTAAAGAGGGGTGAGCGAAAAAGAAACAGTATGTTCAGTATGATTTACATTGAGGCTGTTTACTCAGAAAAAACACCTTTAGGAGAGAGAGAGGTCAAATGGTAAGCCTACTTCTGAAACATTAACACAATCAGCAGTGTCTGCAGCAGAAAAAATTGACCGCTAGTCTGCTGTGTGGGAAAAGACCGGATTACAAAAGAGGGTGGGGTCTTCGAGACTGTCTAAGGACTTAAGTTAGTAGCCGGAGGCGCCTGTATAGAAGTGGAGGAACGTGGAGATCAGTGCGTGACTCTCCATGTGCAAGTACAGACAAATAAAAAGGGGTCGGTTGACTGCGCATGCGTCGGAGGGTGCGTTTTAGGCAAATACACCCACCTTGAATGTGATCAGGGTCCCCAGCAGTGGAGTTGTCTCCTTCTACATTGCCGTTTAGGCTGGTACAGGGGGCACAGAGGCGTACATGATTCATGTGTCAGTTTTTCTTGATTGACCACCTGCACTTCTTAAGTTCTAATTCGTTACAGGTGGACGTTCTTCTATATATGACGGTTTCTCCCTCTCAGACTTGGCAGCTCCTTTGTTGGCAAACCTACTTTTCTCCGAAACCGTGATACCAGGCTGCTCGGTTCGGTCCAATGCCAGCACACTTGTTTCTCTCGGTGAACTCACTCTGTGTCACGGCGTCACGACTTTTACTGGCTTATATGAATCGCCCTGGGTGGTGAAATGTCCTAGATGTGGACCACACCCATAAATCTACATGCACAGGCAGCACCAATTGGTGCCAGTCGTTCCTGGCTGGTTCTGAGGGTTTGTTTTCTTTCACAAGCAGCCTTTCATGTTGTGACACAGTTCTTAATTCTGCGCTATCCCTGTTCTGTCCACTGTCTCCGTTCCATTGCAGGCTGTGGAAGTTTTTTGTCATTTATTCTTTCATTCAATGTCTGTTTCACCACTGTTTTATCCTGGTCAGGGTCGCTGTGGGTGCAAGTCACTGGACGAAAGGCAACAACCCGGACAGGTCACCAATCTATCACAGAGCAAATACATACACACACACATAAACACACAGACACACATACACACACAAAGACACACACACAGATACACAGACACACACACACACACACACACACAGAGAGACACACACACATAAACACACACATACACATAGAAAATAGAGACACAGAGACACACACGCACACATACACACACAGACACACACACACACAGAAAAAAAGACACACACATACACACACACAGACACACACATACACATAGAAAAAAGACACACACAGACACACACATACACAGAAAAAGGGACACACACAGACATACACATACACACACAGACACGAAGGCATACACACACACACACAAATAAAGACACACAGACAAACACATACACACAGACACACACACAGACAGATACACACACACACAAACACACACACACACTGCAATTTCTAGTAGTGGGGACCAGTTTATTACAGGGCGAACACACACAGACACACACACACACAGACACGGGGAGAACATGCAAACTCCATACAGAAAGAACCCGGACTGCTCCACCTGGGAATCGAACACAGGACCTTCTTGCTGTGAGGTGACAGTGCTACCCACCGAGCCACCAGATGATTTTGTGTCCTTTTATTTGTTAGTTTGTTTCCATTATTTTGGGCACCTGATTTATTAGCATTTATCTGTTTTAATTGTCAGGTTTATGCACATTATTGTTCTACCTTGATTAAGCATTACTGCCCGGTACAAAATGTATGTCCGGTACTAAAACTGAGGAGTGCATTTGCTTGTGTTGTAGATAAACTTTCCGTTTCAGTGCTGCTGGCCAAAAGACTCTCCACAGACATAATTTAATTAGAGTTCACCACGGGCCCGGCGAGTCGACGGAACAGCAAACGCACAGCATCAGGCGAACTACGCAGAGTGTAAAGCGTTTAATAAAGCTAATGGACTTTGTGTATGCGTACACAATACGAGGCTTTCCAGAAGTTCCGGTGGCACCGCGGGTCAGGTACGTTTTAAGGAATTAATCACGGCAAAAGCAGCGGCGACGCTCACAAGTGCTTTTTAATATGTCACGTTCCTCCCTCTCTAAAAGTGTCTCTAAAAGTGTCGGCTGGATTTAGAGGCGGCGGACGTGATTTGTTCGAGGCGTAGAGGCACTTTTATAGAGTCGGACGCAGATACTCAGACGGGCGCAGCGTTCATTTTGCATTATGGAAATCTTAAATCTTAAATATGGAAATCTTAAAGAAATAAACGATGAGAAGAAGCAAATATCTCCATTTATGTAACATAAACAATAAATGCTTTAGAATTATAACAAACAGTCTGAGCTAAAACGTTTTCTTTCTTTTGTTCTGACACAGACGAATATAGTTTCAAGTTTCAAGTTTATTTGTCATTTGTACAAATGTTAGCAGCAGTTGTACATTGAAATGTGTGTTGGGAGGCTCGGGAACTCTACAAGTATGCTTTAATAAAAGTACAAATAAAATAACAATATAATACAATATAATAAACAGGCTTATATACGTATATAAAAATATAAACAAGGAAGAAAAATATTGAAAAATGTATGTAAAAAAATTGCAGTTAAAGTGCAGATTTGCATTGTAAACAAAGGATTGCAGGAATTGTAAACATTGAACTATAGTAAACATTATTAAACATGGCAGGCATTGTGGATATTGAACCTTAGTGGACGTTGCAGGCATTTTCTTTGAATATAAATAGTGTAAAAGTGGTGAGAAATTGAACGTAGCTGCTATTATTTTATGAAACTGGGAATAAAGTGTTTCATAAATGTTGGACATTATTAGATTTATTGTTTTTAAATAAAGGAATTATAGTTTTTTAGCAACCTGATATCAACTGTGGTAGTAAAGGCCTCTCAACTTCACATCATACCTGCATTGTTTGTCAAAAGTATTTGGACACCTGATCATAAGTTTGTAGGACGTCCCATTTTTCCCCTTTTCTCCGGATCTTTTAGCACGTCCAATTTTTACCCATCTTTTCACCTGCACGAGGCGAGTTCATATGCGGATCAGCCTTGTGTACAGAGAGCCACACCCTGATCAGCATTATTCCTCAAATCTGTGCAGATGCCATCAATCAGCCAGCAGAGGTCGTAACGGCATCAGTTATGAGGTCCCTTTTCGGCTCCCACCCTGTATGAACAACAAGCCAATCGTTGTTCATGTGGTCGCCCAGCCCAGACGGATGGCAGAGCTGAGATTCAAACCGACGAGTTCGAAATGTCAGCTCTGGTGTGCTGGTGTGTTTTCCCATTTTAAAAACAAATGGTCGTAAACTAGATTGATCTCTGTGTGATCTTTTCAGGTACAACAGCCACACTTCTGAGTATGTCTGTGGGGATTTGTGCCTGTTCACTGGGCTCCGATGTTGGTCAAGAAAGTCTCAGTTGATGTTCCGGTTCATTCCAGAGCTGTTCAGTGAGGCGGAGGTCTGGGTTCTGTGCACTGGAGGTCACTGGAGTTTCTTTAAACCGCTTTGGAATGAACTAGAACATCAACTGAGGCTTTCTTGACCAACATAAGTACACAAATGCCCAGCTATACAAATGCTCTTTTGACCGAACGGGCACAAATTCCCACAAACATACCATAAAATCTAGTGAGAAGCCTTTTCAGAAGTGTGGCTGTGGTAATAGCTGAATAGATCACATACAGGTCACTCTATTTTAATGCTATTTGTTTTTCAAATGTGGTGTCCAACAAGCTCATGATCAGGTGTCCAAATACTTTTGGCCATACAGT
This sequence comes from Trichomycterus rosablanca, assembly GCF_030014385.1. Classification (NCBI taxonomy): domain Eukaryota; kingdom Metazoa; phylum Chordata; class Actinopteri; order Siluriformes; family Trichomycteridae; genus Trichomycterus; species Trichomycterus rosablanca. The sequence goes on from NC_086005.1 coordinate 3,496,124, forward strand.
GTATGATATAATGTTGTTTTCCCCAGTCTATGTAACCCAAACTGAACTAATTATCCTCTCGTGTGCACCCAGGACCTTCCCATCCGAGCCTCCATCCCTCATCACCTCTGTTACCATACCAGTGGAAACCTCAGGTGCTTCAGACCTGACTGTGTAGACCTTAAAAGCTCCACCGGGCTTCATGATAGAGCGCAAACATCTCGCTCAGTGTGAGTTCACCAGCTGCTGCGCTCCGACTCCCACCCCGGAGAATCAATACAGCCAAACCAGGAGAATAAGACCGACACGGGAGACAAACCGGCGTTTAATACGGAGACGCCAGCGGTTCCTGTCTGTCTCTGATTAGAGAAAACGTGTTTCAGATCACTACAGGAATCCAGCAGTCACGCTGAGATCAAGCAAACAGCCGGGCAGTTTTCCTACACAAACACTGGCACAATACCAACCAACATATCGTGCCAACTTCACCATCGGATCAGTTCACCAGATTTTTGAACTGCTCCCAGTCAAGTGCTGTTATTGTAAAGTAGAAACATCTAGGAGCGACAACTGTTCGGCCAACCCAAGGTGGTTCTACAATTTCGACTTGTGTAATGCCGAGCATCTACCAGATTTGTGTAAGGGTCGCAGAGACAAATAATAATAATTAAATAAACAAATTTTAACAGGCACATTACACAAAATGAACTTGTATGCGACACCCCCTTGTGGAGGCTTTATGTCACATCTTGTAAACCACAGTGGGACCAGATTGTACAGAGCAGAGCAGAGAGAGGAAAATATGGACAAAATGTGGGTCGCTTGAAAAAAAAACCCTGGTGTAAAGCACACTGTCACTGGACTCTGGAGCAGTGAAAATATGTATTATAAGAAATGAATGGCGCTCAGGTGGCACAGGGGTAAAACACACTAGCACACTGCCTATACTGACAATGATTGGCTCATCTGAAAGAGGGCGGGCCTTCTGGGACTTACAATTGTGACTAAGAATTAAGGGCCGTATTTAGGGGTCCAACAGCGGTGTTGAGGCTTGAACTGGCAACCTTCCGATTACTACTCCACTCCAGTACCTTAACATTTACATTTACAGCCAGTAGCAGATGCTTTTACCCAAAGTTACAATTGTGAACAAGTACAATTCGAGCAACTGAGGATTTTAGAAGCCTTGCTCAGGGGCCCAACAGTGGCAACATGATGGTGAGGGGGCTTAAACCGGCAACCTTATGATTACTAGTCCAGTACCTTACTCGCTGAACTACCACTGATCAATGCCTTTATTTGTCATATATACAGACCCACGTGCAGTATAATGAAATAATTTTTGGCGTATGACGGCTTATTTGGCTCAGCTGAGAGGGTTAAGGGCCTTGCTGAAGGGCCAAACAGTGGCTGCATGGCAGAGCTGGGATTCAAACCTACAACCTTTCATTCAACAGTCCGAAGCTCTACCCACTAGACCAAGGTTTTTCAAACTGTTTTTCAAGCGACCCATGTTTTGTCCATGATTTTGACCACGACCCAGGCAACAACGGATGCATCAAAACCAAACACAAGGCCGCTCAGGTGGCGCAGCGGTAAAAACACACGCTGGAACCAGAGCTGGGATCTCGAATACGTCGTATCGAATCTCAGCTCTGCCTGCCGGCTAAGGCTGAGCGGCTACACGATCAACGATTGGCCTGTTGTTCAGATAAGGGGCGGGACTAAGCCGGACAGGGACTCTCTCAGACTAGTGTGATTACGACCTCTGCGGGCCGGTTGGTGGCGCCTGCATGGAGATGGGAAAGGAGTGTGGTAGAGGGTGTGGCCCTCCGTGCACAGCACTGTACTGCACTGCGCTCGTCAAGTGTGGGTGATAAGATGTTCGATAGCTGTGCACGTGTCGGAGGGGGCGTGGAGCAGCCTCGTCCTCCCCAATCAGGGGCAGCATTAGTGAGAGATGATTGACGGGTAGAAATTGGATGCGCTAAAAAGTGGGAGAAAAATGGGTAAAATAAAAATAAATAAAAAGTATATTTAATTAATAAAAATGGTGGCAATCGGGTCCCACTGTGGTTTACATGGACATGTTCATTTCATGTGTATGTGCTCCTTAAAAGTAGTTTATTTAATTATTATTTTTTTCTGCAACCTGTTGGGTGGGTCGTGACTTACAATTTGATAAAAAGAAACCCTGCGCTGGGCTACCACTTGTGAACTGAAATGCTTGCAGAAATCGTTATGTTTACAAAACCCTTTTAAGAGCATCTGATCCACCCCTGACGGAGGTTAAGTTTGTTTCTGAGTTTGTTTCTGACCTCGTTTTTTCTGCTCTGATGTCTCGGTGAGAGATGAGTTCACTGCTCATTGATAATTCCGGATTCCTGTCATTAAACCATTATATGTGTTTTTTCTTTGAGGGGAAACTAGTAACTACATAATACACCGACCAGGCATAACATTATGACCACTAAGAGGTGAAGTGAATAACACTGATCATCTCTTCATCACGGCACCTGTTAGTGGGGGGGGATATACTGCATTAGGCAGCAAGTTAGAAGCAGGAAAAATGGGCGAGCGTGAGGATTGATGAGCGACGAGGGCCAGATTGTGATGGCTAGACGACTGGGTCAAAGCATCTCCAAAACTGCAGCTCTTGTAGGGTGTTCCTGGTCTGCAGTGGTCAGTATCTATCAAAAGCTCCAAAGAAGGAACAGTGGTAAACCGGCGACAGGGTCATGGGCGGCCGAGGCTCATTGACGCACGTGGGGAGCGAAGGCTGGTCCGTGTGGTCCGATCCAGATTACAACAGCACACCTTCAGGGGTCGAGTGGAGCCCATGCCTTGACGGGTCAGGGTTGTTTTGGCAGCAAAAGGGGGACCAGCACGATGTTAGGAAGGCTGGTTGGTGTATGTCCAAAAGTATTTGGACACCTGAGTTTGAGTTTGTCTGATATCCCATTTTAAAAACAAATGGTATTAAAACAGACTGCGATCTGTTCAGCTATATCATCAGCCACTTTTCTGAGAAGGTTGTCTGTGGGAATTTGTGCCCATTTAGTCCAAAGAGGCACTGATGCTGATCAAGAAAGCTGAAGTTGATATTCTGGTTCATTCCAAAGCTTTTCAGTGAGGCTGAGGTCAGGATTTAAGCCGCGCCTTTCTTCATGTCTTTATTGAGCTTGCTTTGTGCACAGGGGTACAGTCATGCTGGAGCATGAAAGGCCCTTCCCTAAACTGGATGGGCGTCCAAATACTTTTGGCCATATTGTTTAGCCATATCTGTAAGCTGAAGATACAAAATGTACATAAACAGCATCAAAAAGTACACAATATGGACAAAAGTATTGGGACACCCATTCTAATGCTTTGAATTCAGGTGTTTCCGCCACAGCAGTTGATAAAAGGTGAAATAAATCAACTAAATAAGAGAAACTAGGTGCTTCCAACTTTGTAGCAATAGTTTAGGGAAGGCCCTTTCATGTTCCAGCATGACTGTACCCCTGTGTACAAAGCAAAGCTCTATAAAGACATGAAGAATAGCTGAACACTGAACAGCTTTGGGATGAACTGGAACAGCAACTGAGGCTGCACATTAAATGTGTGGCTCTGAACACGAACTGTCCCCTTCACGTCTCACAAATAAGATTTTCGGTCCTTATCGCAGGTTATAACATGAACTGATGTGATGTGTCACGACACACGGAGGCAGAAGCTCGTTAAATGCGACTCCAGGCTGTTTTTCTCAGGTTGCTGACCTTAGCCAGCACAGTCACCCCCCCTGCCCCTCCCGTCCCTGTCCACCCCCAAACTGCCCAAAAGTGTCCGAAAATGTCACATTACGATGGAATGTTTACATCGAATCATGAGCCGCTTCACCTCACGCATCCAGAACTAACACAGAAGCACGAAGAACCTGTTATAATCGTTTCTGGAGGAAAAATGGAGGCGCAGTTGTAGCCTAGCGGTTAAGGTACTGGACTAGTAAGCAGAACGTTGCTGATTCAAACCACATCACTGCCAGGTTGCCACTGTTGGGCCCTTGAGCGAGGCCCTTAACCCTCAATTGCTTAGACTGTATAATGTAAGTCGCTTTGGATAAAAGTGTCTGCTAAATGCTGAAAATGAAGCAATTTGGGAAATTCATTAAAAGTTGGGACGGTAGGAAAAAATTTACCAAAAATGGGAAACAACTAACTACACTATATGGACAGAAGTATTTGGACAGCTGACCATTAGCTTGTTGGAATCCCATTTCAAAAACAACTGGTATTAAAACAGACTGCCCTCTATGTGATCTATTCAGCTATAACATCAGCCACTCCTCTCCTCTGAGAAGGCTGTCTGTGGGAATTTGTGCTCATTCAGTAAAAATATGTTTGTATGGCTGGGCATTGCTGTTGCTCAAGAATGTCTTAGTTGATGTTAGATGATCCACATATCAAAAACTAACACAGAAGCACAAAGCGTCGTCATTATGGTTTCTGGGGGGGCAATTTGGGAAATCTGTGTTTATCAAAAAATTTACCAAAATGGCACAGCAACTCCTTTTGACCCATATTCAATTGAATACAATACGAAAGTAAAATATAAGTGGGCGGTTATAGCCTAGTGGTTAAGGTACTGGACTAGTAATCAGAAGGTCGCTTTTTTAATACGAAAGTAAAATATAAGTGGGCGGTTATAGCCTAGTGGTTAAGGTACTGGACTAGTAATCAGAAGGTCGCTTTTTTAATGGTTCAGTATGGGCCAGAGATGTTCACAAGTCACACAAAAAACGAGTCCGAGTCAAGTCACGAGTCAATATAATCTACACAAACATATATTGGAAATGTAGAGTAGAAATAAAGAAATAATCTGTAAGTTCAGATAAAAAACAACAACAGATTAGGGAGTGTATTTAGCCGTTTTACTTCGTGCCTTTACTTTCCTCGTCGTTGTGCAAATAAATGTAATTTCCGTAACAAAAAGGTTCCAGTTAAAAGCTTCAACTGATACGTTTTGTTTTCATTACAGAACAAAAGCGCTCGATAAATCACGGCACAGTGGCCAAAATCCAAACCACAGCAAAAACAATCATAACCGCTGCTTACCTTAGCTTCTGTTCTTCCAGATGCTATTACATTTATAAGCGTGTGTCCCATTAGGAATAGAATCCGTTATTTTGTAAATGTGCTTATAATTAAAAACCTCCAAACTTTTCCCAGTTGTGAAGTAAAACACGAACTCGTTAGAAAGCCGATCGAGCGTTTCATTACCACGTCATCTGTGTGACGCAAACTAAATAAATGCAAATAACAGCATTTCTTACTAACAATTACAATCAGAAGCTCTGATTGGTTCAGAAAGTGGCCTTTCAACCATTAGCGCCAATTCTGTAGGAGCGTTCCATTCACCCCAGTTGTTCCTGTAAAGTGCACTACGCAGGGTATTCCACCATTTTGGAACGCTGACGCTAGGGACTCGTTGTTTAAGAGTAATTTTTTTGCGAGTTCGAGTCGAGCCCGAAGTCGCTGTGTGTGCCTAAATGTCATAATCAGGACTTAGAGATCTGTGATTTAAAAGTGTTTAAGTCTCAAATGCATATATAGCGCTCAGATGACACAGTGGTGAAACATACTAGCACATCAGTACTGACAAGTGGCCGCAAGCTTGCAAGTTCGAATCTCAGCTCTGCTGAGGGAGGAGGGAGGGTCATAGAGATTCCTCATAACTGCTGCAATAAGGACCTCTGTTGGATGATTGATGTACCTGCACAGAGATTAGTGTGTCACTCTCTGTGCACAATACGAATCCCCATATAAACCGGACGCGGTCAGGTACTGTACACGTATCGGAAGGGGCATTTGTTAGTTACGGCCCTCCTCGGTTAGGAGTTGAGGTCAGTAGCAGTGCAAAATATGATCAAGTAATTGGATGAAACTAGACTGGGAGGAAATTCGAGGGGGAAAATAAATAAAAAATAGCATATATTTTATGAGTTTAAAAATAACAAGCAGATACCCAGTTACTCTGAGGATCTACAACAGGACATGAGAAAACTGCTCAGAAAACAACAAACCTTTCATATCAGAGTAAACAGAACCAAGATTAAACCTGAGCTCTCTTTTATTCACATTTCACTTTCTGTTCATGCAAAAATAAATAAATATGTAAATAAAAAAAACAACACAATAAAGTAAAAGCCAAGTGATTGTGCTCAGCATGAATGACAGCTATTAATTTCCCTCACAGTGGTTTGCAGGATAATAAAACTATGCGATGATTTGAACTCAGTAATAACAAAACAGCGGGGTTTGGTCTTTGTGTGAGTGTATCAAACCCTGTCGGAAATATTCCAACATTTTATTTGTGTGCATCATTAAGGGACCTTGAAATTCATAGAGCTGTAATTGCTGGAATTAAAGTCATTAATATTAATCACAAGTCACAAAACAGCTTGAGCGAAAAACAGCTACAGTAACCAGACGTGCAGACCAGCCATGGAGAGGATGTTCAATTACACAACCGCACTGCTGAGGTCGAGTACGTTCCTCTTACAATCGAAACGGAAATCTGCTCGACGCTACAGGAGGACGCAATATTGGGATTCGATCATCTCTAAGTGGAGATAGATGGATGGATAAATGGACGGGCAGATGTACGTACGGACGGAGAGACAGATATACAAAATGATTTTTCTTCCCTTTTGCATTGTGTCCTTCTGCATTGCCAGTTTTTAGCCAGCAGAGGGGGCACAGAGGCACAGATGATTAATGTGGATGTTTTTGTGTCTTTCATTTGTTGCTTTTATAGTAATTTGGCCTCTTTTTTATTTGTGACTTTCCCTATTTGGTTGGTGTATTTTAGCCACAGTATTGTTCTAGCCTGGATAAAACATTTGCACGTTGGTTCTCTTTCCATCTGTGCAGATGTGTGGCTTCACGTCCAGCCGGGGGGCCCAGTCTAACCATTGACTAACCCGGAGGGTTGAAGATGGGTTGGCAAGAAAAGGGACTTAAATTGAAACTGCACTGTTGCAAAAAAAAGCTAATTATATTTTTTTCACAATATGATTTAACACTTTTGACAAAATCCTTTAAGGTCAGAGAGGTTAGTCAGAGCAATTTTGAAGTCTTACTACAAACACTCCATGGGATTAAGATTAGGAACCTGACCGGTCCACTCAAGGGTTTCAAATGTCTTTATTTTTAGCAGATTGTCCTGCTAATAGATACATGTACAAAGACACCCCTAACAGTTTAATTATACACCGATCAGCCATAACATTAAAACCACCTCCTGGTTTCTACACTCACTGTCCATTTTATCAGCTCCACTTACCATATAGAAGCACTTTGTAGTTCTACAATTACTGACTGTAGTCCATTTGTTTCTCTACATGCTTTGTTAGCCCCCTTTCATGCTGTTCTTCAATGGTCAGGACCACCACAGGACCACCACAGAGCAGGTATTATTTAGGTGGTGGATCATTCTCAGCACTGCAGTGACACTGACATGGTGGTGGTGTGTTAGTGTGTGTTGTGCTGGTATGAGTGGATCAGACACAGCAGCGCTGCTGGAGTTTTTAAATACTGTGTCCACTCACCGTCCACTCTATTAGACACTCCTACCTAGTTGGTCCACCTTGATGGGGCGTTGATGGCTGGATATATTTTTGGTTGGTGGACTATTCTCAGTCCAGCAGTGACAGTGAGGTGTTTAAAAACTCCAGCAGCGCTGCTGTGTCTGATCCAGTCATACCAGCACAACACACACTAACACACCACCACCATGTCAGTGTCACTGCAGTGCTGAGAATGATCCACCACCCAAATAATACCAGCTCTGTGGGGGTCCTGTGGTGGTCCTGACCATTGAAGAACAGGGTGAAAGGGGCTAACAAAGCATGCAAAGAAACAGATGGACTACAGTCAGTAATTGTAGAACTACAAAGTGCTTCTATATGGTAGGTGGAGCTGATAAAATGGACAGTGAGTGTAGAAACAGTGAGTGTGGTTTTAATGTTATGGCTGATCGGTGTATATACACACACTATATAAGTAAAATAATACTTTTTTGACATTTTTTCTTAAAGAAAGCTAATTTGCTTGCTGAGAAGACAAAGATTTGGCTTTTTATGACACAAAGCTATTTAAAATGCACCGGGTGATCGACATGTATTAAAAAATTCCCTTCTGGACCTCTTTTAAAGGTTTCGAGCGCATAATTAGGGCAATAAAAATGCTAATCTTAAAGTGAAAAGTCTGATTTGCACAGGATGCACCGATCGACTCTGCAGAAACCCGAAACCCACAGAGGGCGTTCAGACGCTCAGGTGGGAGCGGTGCGGCGCTCGGCATTGACGGCTCTTTTTATCCTTTTATATCTTACTCAGATTATTGTGAAAAGTTGCCGCGAAAGGATTTCTGTCAGAGGAAATCGTTCACACTCGCGCTCTCTTTCAGTTCCTGTATAAATCAGCAGGGCCGTGATGATTAAAGATCGTGTTTCTTTTTCTTTTCTTAAGTCCTTGCGTCCCAATTTAAGTTTGAAAACAGAGGTCGTAGAATCACTATTTTTCAATCTTGTCATTTCTGCTTCTTTATAGTGACTCTGCTGCCGCTTGCACAATCCCTGATCTGATCGAGGAGCCGGCAACCTTCTGATTATTGGTCCAGTACCTTAACCACTAGGCTACAGCTGCCCTAGTAGTCTTCTGGTAGGTGATTAGAATTGGGCACAGATTGGACACGTCAGTGTTGGGTTCCCACAAAAGTGACTTACAGTTGTGACAGTACACAATCTAAGCAATTGAGGGTTAAGGGCCTTGCTCAAGGGCCCAACAGTGGCAACCTGGCAGTGGTCGGGCTTGAACCAGCAACCTTCTGATTACTGGTCCAGTACCTTAACCACTAGGCTACAGCTGCCCTAGTAGTCTTCTGGTAGGTGATTAGAAGTGGCCACAGATTGGACACGTCAGTGTTGGGTTCCAACACAGAGCCGTATCACATATGGAGAGCCACACTAAGCTCCATGTGACCTTCACCCAAAGAGGATTGGGGTTCCTGCTGAGTCTGGTTCCTTTTGATGTTTCTTCCAGTAATTTTAAAGGAGTTTTTTCTTCCCACAGTTGTCCTTGGCTTGCTCAACAGAGGCTTTTGGTCTGTCTGTCCTGAATTCTGTAAAGTTGCTTTGAGACGATGTCCATTGTAAAAAGTGCTATACAGATACATTTGACTTGACCTTCCTCCACTTATGCAGCTACCTGGACTAGTCACGAAGATAAGAAACCCTGTCCAACCTTACCTCCCTCGAACACAGCCAGTTGTGTTTGTGTGGGCACCGACTAGGCTGCTAACTCTGCTACACACAGTCTATTATGGTGTCAAATCACAACCCTGCATGGTCAAATGAATTTGGACACCTGACCATGAGCTTGTCACAGCTTGAGACTTTCCACCTCAAAAACTATATGATATTAAAATATAATGACCTGTATGTGATCTTTTTAGCTATGACAACAGCCACTCTTTTGAAAAGGCTTCTCACAGGGATTTGAGGTATGTCTGTGGGAATTTGTGCCCATTCAGTCAAAAGTGCATTTGTATGGCTGTGCACTGATGTAGCCTAGTGGTTAAGGTAGTGGACCAGTAATCAGCTCTATACACGATACGGCTCTGTGTGGGAACCCAACACTGGCACGTGTCCAATCTGTGGCCACTTCTTATCACCTACCAGAGAAGGAGTGTGGTAATCCGACTCTCCTCGATCAGATCGACCAGTTCAAGCCCCACCACTGGGCCCTTGAGCAAGGCCCTCAGCCCTTAATTGCTTAGACTGTATACTGTCACTGTACTGTAAGTCACTCACTTTCTTAACCGCTTATTCAATCAGGGTCGCAGAGGGGTGCTGGAGCGTATCCCAGCTTTTCAATGGGCGCAAGGCACACAGTAACATCCTGGACGGGGCGCCAGTCCATCGCAGGGCTGACACACACACACACCCATTCACCTATAGGGCAATTCAGTGTCTCCAATTAACCTGACTGCATGTTTTTGGACTGAGGGAGGAAAGCGGAGCTCCCGGAGGAAACCCACACAGACACCGGGAGAACATGCAAACTCCACAAAGAAAGGACCCGGACCACCCCGCCTGGGGATCGAACCCAGGACCTTCTTGCTGTGAGGCGACAGTGCTACCCACCGAGCCACCGTGCCGCCCTAGTACTGTAAGTCACTTTGGATAATAGCGTCTGGTAAATGCAGAGAATGTAAATGTAATGATGTTGGCCAAGACAGTCTCAGTTGATGTTCCAGTTCATTTCAAAGCCCCTCAGTCAGGGCTCTGTGCACTGGAGGTCACTGGAGTTTCTTTAAACCGAGCTTTATTTCATGTCTTTATAGAGCTTGCTCATACTGGAACAGGAAAGGTCCTTCCCTAAACCGTTATGCCAGAACATAGCCTATTAAAAGTGACTATTTTTTCACTCCTATTCCCCTGGATGAAAGTCGTTTTCTATTCTTTGCAGACCTATTTAAGTGAGGTGAGCTGTCAGACGACGTTTATATTTTAATTCCCATCAGATCTCTGTCCTACATGTGCGATATAAAATACATCCAACATACATACACTGATCAGCCATAACATTAAAACCACCTCCTTGTTTCTACACTCACTGTTCATTTTATCAGCTCCACTTACCATATAGAAGCACTTTGTAGTTCTACAATTACTGACTGTAGTCCATCTGTTTCTCTACATACTTTTTTAGCCTGCTTTCACCCTGTTCTTCAATGGTCAGGACCCCCACAGGACCACCACAGAGCAGGTATTATTTGGGTGGTGGATCATTCTCAGCACTGCAGTGACACTGACATGGTGGTGGTGTGTTAGTGTGTGTTGTGCTGGTATGAGTGGATCAGACACAGCAGCGCTGCTGGAGTTTTTAAATGGTGTCCACTCACTGTCCACTCTATTAGACACTCCTACCTAGTTGGTCCACCTTGTAGATGTAAAGTCAGAGACGATCGCTCATCTATTGCTTCTGTTTGAGTCGGTCATCTTCTAGACCAGGGGTGGGCAATTAAATTTCCCAAGGGGCCACATAAGAAACTGGGACTGTTGTGGAGGGCCGGACCAATAAGGTGAACTTAATTCTGCTCAATATTAATTTTATCTCTTTATTTACATTACATTTTCAGCATTTAGCAGACGGCTTTATCCACAGCAATTTACATTACAGTTACAGTATACAGTCTGAGCAATTGAGGGTTATGGGCCTTGCTCAAGGGCCCAACAGCAGCAACCTGGCAGTGGCGGGGCTTGAACCAGCGACCTTCTAATTACTAGTCCAGTACCTTAAGCACTAGGCTACAACTGCCCACTCTTTATGAGAAGCAGTAAATTGTACAGTTCTAATAAGCTGTTAATGTTTAGATGTTACAATCAGAAAATTAGAAGTAAGCAGAGTAAAAACATCAACAATATTTCACTATTTAAACAAACAAATGCAAAAAAAACAAAAACAAATGTGAACAAAATGTGCAGGTTTTTAAACTTTACACTATTTTGTTTTGAGTCTAATTACCTCATTTGTTTTTCAGTCCTTTGTTACTGTTGGATTTTCTTATTAAAATGACAAAGCTGGTCCTGACTGCTTCAGTTCTGGATGTGTTAAACTTTATAAAAAGTCCTTGTTGCTTTTGCAGTTTAGTTAGTGAAGCTTCAGGTGTGACGCTCTGCATCGTTCATGTTCTTGTATTTCTCTGTTTAGTACCATAACAGCGATTTAGAGCCTAAATTGTGATCGTTAAACAGCTTTACACCTGACTTCAGTAAATAAATACTTCAGAAGTTCGTGTCTCGTTAAAAACTCCACCGTCAGTCACACTCAGTTGTGTTTGCATTACAGTGAAGCTGATACACTCGCACACACACGTAAATCCAAACTTGCGGATATTTAAAGACACAGCGCTCCCGTCAAAACAATCCTGTTATATTGCATGTGTGATGTACATTTATTCACATCAAAATTTTAATTGCCACGAATCTCATGCGGGCCGGTTGGGGATGTCTCGCGGGCCGGATGTGGCCCGCGGGCCGTACAATGCCCAGGTCTGTTCTAGACCTTCATCAGTGGTCACAGGACGCTGCCCACGGGGCGCTGTTGGCTGGATATTTTTTTGGTTGGTGGATTATTCTCAGTCCAGCAGTGACAGTGAGGTGTTTTAAAACATCCACTCATACCAGCCCAACACACACTAACACACCACCACCATGTCAGTGTCAATGCAGTGCTGAGAATGATCCACCACCTAAATAATACCTGCTCTGTGGTGGTCCTGTGGGGGTCTTGATCATTGGAGAACAGCATGAAAGGGAGTAAAAAAGCATGCAGAGAAACAGATGGATTACAGTCAGTAATTGTAGAACTACAATGCTCCTATATGATAAGTGGAGCTGATAAAATGGACAGTGAGTGTAGAAACAAGGAGGTGGTTTTAATGTTATGGCTGATCGTGTATATTTATAGATCTATATGTTTATTACATGCTCCCTTTGTAAATCTGTGATTATCGCTGCCCTCAGACACGACTTCCCCCACGCCGTCTTGTAAGGGTAAAAAAGAGGAGATGGTTAAATTGAGGTGCTTATTTTAGAGGCTTTTCACGGCTGATAAGGAATCTGACCTGCTGAAATAACTCCAGGACCTCACACTATACTGCAGTGCAGCAAAATCCTCCCACAGAAACGGCACTGGCTGACATTTAATCAGAATTTCCTCTATTTTTTTAATCGTAGGTCACATTTTTAATGAATCTCTTCAAGACAGAATCATAAAAACTAAACACCCATTTCAAAAATTCATTAATATTTCGACATAAAATCATCTTAGCCTAATTGGAAGGCTTTGTCGTCTGGCCGTGAGGCGGAATAGCGGTCGGCTCTGCCTCGGAGAAAGGTTTGGAGCCTGTTCGGTGTGAGAACACACCCTGGACAGGGTGCCAGTCACGAATAATGATTTTGAACTGGTGGTCCTTTATGTTTTAGACGATAGAAATGTTAATGGTTGTTTGCACAGGGGTGCTGTAGGTACCACCTGATCAGGGTCACAGTAGATAGAATAATTGGGCAAAAGTCAGAAACACCCCAGACAGGTCAGTCCATCACACACAAACACATACACCGATCAGGCATAACATTATGACCAACTTCCTAATATTGTGTTGGTCCCCCTTTTGCTGCCCCATACACAACAAACTGTGATGCTCTGTGTATTCTAACTCCTTTCTAACAGAACCAGCATTAACTTCTCGTCTGTTCGGACCTCACGGACCAGCCTTCGCCCCCCACGTGCATCACCTTGGCCGCTCCATGACCCTGTTGCCGGTTTACCTCTGTTCCTTCCTTGGACCACTTTTGATAGATACTGACCACTGCACACCGGGACACACCGCATAAGAGCTGCAGTTTTGGAGATGCTCTGACCCAGTCGTCTAGCCATCACAATCTGGTCCTCGTCAAACTCGCTCAGATCCTCACGCTCGCACATTTTTCCTGCTTCTAACATCAACTTTGAGGATAAAATGTTCACTTGCTGCCTAATATATCCCCCCCCCCCCCCCCCCCCACTAACAGGTGCCGTGATGAAGAGATAATCAGTGTTATTCACTTCACCTGTCAGTGCTCTTAATGTTATGCCTGGTTGGTGTATATACACACTTTTGAGAATATTTAGTAGCTCCAATTGACCTGATTGCTTGTCTTCGGACTGTGGGAGGAAACCAGATGCAGGGAGAACATGCAAACTCCACACAGAGCCAGGGAATCAAACCCAGGCCCTTCTTGCTGAGACAACAGCGCTACACACTTTGCCACAGTGTTGCCAGAGTCACCTCACAGCAAGAAGGGTTTGATTCCTAGGTGGAGCGATCAAGGTCCTTTTTGTGTGGAGTTTGCATGTTCTTACTGCATCTGGGTGGGTTTCCTCCCACAGTCCACAGTCCAATTGCACTGAAATGGACTGGCTACCTCTGCAGGGTGTTTCGCCTGGTGAACTGTACCCACCGAGACCCTGAATAGGATGAAGCTGTGGTAAAACAGACACTGATGATGAAGAATAAGAAAGCAGCAATGCATTACCATGAGCATAAAGCTTAAACTATATACTACAGCATATCGTGTATGATCAGATACATTCTGAATAGACCGTATTCAGAAATGTGGCTTTGAAATTAGAATGCAGTGTAGAATCAGTGTGTTCCTGTCGAGCATGTCAGCGGTATGATGATATGTAAATGTTCCCTTGATGTTCTGCTGATAGACTTGACCGATGAAGCTTTAAAACACAGCAGCCTTCATGTATCGTTAGAAATTGCACAGTGCATTGTGTTTATCATTGTGTGTGTGTGTGTGTGTGTGTGTGTGTGTATGTGTGTGTTCGTCAGTCTCATTCGATCCTGCTGCTACTACGTAATTAGGCGATGACGGACGCCTACCGAATTTCACCAGCGTCGTCGCATACGAGACTCTCACATGAATATGGAGATCAGATAGACGACTGTGCGAGGCTTCTGATGATCGTAAAAGAAAAGATTACAGATTAAAGCATCATTTGGAGCAGAAACGCCCAGGGAGGAACATTTTTCTCTTTTTATGTTGTAATAAACACAATTTTGTCAACACGCATGAGCTGCTTCTCGCTCGCTCTGAGATGTACAGTGAATCTGGTGTCAATCAGAGCATGAAATGCATTTGTACCAGAGAAGTGAATTTACAACAGGAGCTAAATCTGCTCGTTCTGAGTCGGGTTTAAACTTTTTAGGGAACGAGACTCTTCCTTTTGTCACATTAACATTTTATTTATGGATTGTCTCCCTTTTCCTCCTAATTTAGCGTAGCAAATTTGTTTTCCACTGCTGAAGACCCTGATCATGTCTAAGGAGGCCAGTCTGCCGCATGAAGAGTCACGCACTGATCTCTGCGTTCCTCCACTTCTGTACAGACGCCTCCGGCTACTAACCAGGGTCCTTACACAGCATCAAAGACCTCACCGTCTTCTTTAGTCCAGTCTTTTTCCACCCAGCAGACTTCATTGACCAATTTTGTCTGCTGCAGGCACTGCCAATTGTGCCTGCTAGGGGGTGCCCAGCCGACTGGTAGGAGAGCTGAGATTTCAAACTCGGAGAACTAGTGGAACCGGATCAACCAGACAATGTGTCATAATCGTACAGCTGCTCTAATACAGCTGATCTCCCTCCCTCCCTCAGGCACAGCCAATTGTGCTAGTTAGACACTAAGTCAGGTCGATAGCACAGCCTGATTTCAACTGAATTTACCAACAGGCATGTTAGTGGGATTTTTAAGCACCTTAATGATACTGGGAGGAGAATAGTGCTCCAACCAAAAATATAGTGGGTTAATCTTCCACCCCGTTTGGGTTCTCGGGTGGCACAAAGATAAAGCACATCTTAAGCTTGTGAGTTTGAATCTTGGCTCTGCTAACGGCCGGTCGGGTGCCTACACAAACAATGATTGGCTCGTACAAGGAAGGGCTGTAGGGATTCTTTATAACTGCTGCAATTACGACCTCTGCTGGCTGGTCGATGGTACCTGCACAGAGACGGAGGATAATGGGGATCAGTGTGCGATACAGATCCCTGTATGAACCCACCTCTTGCAGGTGAAAAGAAGTGGTCGGCTGCACACATGTCAGAGGGGGCATGTGTTAATTACTGCAGCAGAATTGGATATGACTAGATTCTTCTAGTTTTTTCTCTAGTTATTTAGCTAAATCTTCCCCAGTTTTTTAGATTTTCCTCTAGATTTCAATTTTTATAAACATTTTTGATCAAATAACGTTGTTGGCTTTATATTTTTCCAAGCACTATTCTGCTGTGCTGTTTAGTATACATTTCTCCTGGCAAACTCCAAGGGTTACAAGAGTCTCTTTAATGGAACTAATGCCACGATACCCTGTGCTTGCGGTGTAAATGCTTCCACCAGTCCAAACGCTAAAACAAAAAGCAGGAGCTAATTACTGACATACAAATCCAGTCCTAGAGAAGATAAACGATCAGCTGTTGATGCACACGTCCCGTCTAGAAACAGAGATCAGTCATAATAACCACATAATAAGCACTACATAAACCGTGGTCAGATCTCGGCTTCACGCGGCCCTGCGAATGGAAAATCCGGCATGTCGTTATTCCTGTATCTCTCCTCACATTGTGTTAAACACATTCCCTCTCTCCCGCTCTATCTGACCTTTTTATATCGAGTCTGACACTTTCCATTCGCCCGGAGATTAGCTGGTTCCGTGCCCTCTCTGTGTCTGATCAATATTCCTAACAAAGGCTTTGTGTATGACGGATAAATGGAGGTTCTCCTCTCTGCCTCTTCATTCTGCTTCTGTCATCAAGATTAAATTAAATGTGGGAAAAATCACTGTGTAATAAAAGGACGCACGGATTGTGGGTAGATTCTGATTTATATCGTGACAGCAGGACGTCCTGCTTTTTTTTTTGGCTGAATTTGTATTCAGTAAATTAGATCCGGTCAGAAATGTAGGGTCAAGCTTCTACATCAATGGAACGTAATGTTCTGTTTAATGAGTGTCATCTTTACAATGACTGCTGCTTTATCCTGGTCAGGGTTGCGGTGGGTCTGATTCACTGGGCAAAATGCAGGAAACATTCCAGACAGGTCGCCAGTCCATCACAGGGCAAACACACACACACACATTTACACTTAGAGCAATTTTAGTAGCTCCAATAAACCTGACTGCATGTCTTTGGACTGTTCGAGGAAACCAGAGCACCCGCAAGAAACCCACACAGACACAAGGAGAACATGCAAACTCCACAAGCCAGGGAATCAAACCCATGCCCTCTCTGCTGTGAGGTTTGTTTGTTCATAAACAGTAGTTACTCATTACACAAGATTCATCAGTTCACAAGGATATACCGAACACAGTCATGGACAATTTAGTGTTTCCAATTCACCTCACTTGCACGTCTTTGGACTGTGGGAGGAAACCGGAGCTCCCGGAGTAAAACCCACGCAGACATGGAGAGAACATGCAAACTCCACACAGAGAGGACCTGGACCGCCCCACCTGGGGATCGAACCCAGGACCCTCTTGCTGTGAAGCGACAGTGCTACCACCTTAGCCACCGTGCCGCCCCTTGCTATGAGGTAATTCCACTACCCACTGTGCCAACATCCTGCCCCTCTGCCAGATTTGTATTTACATTTTGCTACCTCACTGCTAAAGACCCCCCTGTGTTAAAAATAAATTTCCTGTGACCCCCTTGACATGAGTTATGGTCTTATTCTTACAGGTTCAGCAAGAATGACAAAAGGTTTTGTGTTCCTGCTCATGGGAAATTTGATTAATCCATGACTGGGACTCGCAGGCTGAAGAACAGCTTCATTCCTAGAGCTGTGACCCCCCCCCCCCCCCCCCCCCCCCGTGCACCCCCACCCAAACCTATTTTGCACCTCATATCCTTGCTGCTATAACTGACTGCATGTTTGTGCAATGTGTTGTTTTACTTGTTGCTGTTATTGATTCATGACGTAGTGCACAGTATTTAGTTGTACTATGTACAATGACAAAGTTTCTACTTTGTTCATTTTTTATGGAGGTATAAATCTTGGTATTTTCTGATTTTGGTTGATGTAGTGGGTTTACTTCTGGTGGCTAAGTGGGTGGGCACTGTCGCCTTACAGCAAGAAGGTCTTGGGTTCGATCCCCAGATGGAGCGGTCCGGGTCCTTTCTGTGCAGAGTTTGCATGTTCTCCCCGTATCTGCGTGGGTTTCCTCTGGGAGCTCCGGTTTCCGCCCACAGTCCAAAAACATGCAGCCAGGCTAATTGGAGACACTAAATTGTCCTATAGGTACCAGCCGCTAGGATGCATAAACCAGTGCATTGTAGTGCCGGTCCCAATCCTGACGGGAGCAGCCGAGGAAACAGAGTGTGTTTACTTCTGGTGAACTGATGGTAGGAGCTTCCTCACCTGAGTCGCTTCCGCAGGATTTTCATTAACAATTGAATCAGAATCATTCGAGGTCGTTGTCTGTTAACGTTTGCACTTCTGATGTGGGTGAATCAAATGTTTGTCTATTCTTAAAGACCCAGCGTAAGCTATATGTGCTTTAAAATAGATCTATATGCTAATAGCCTGTTGATTTTCCCATCCCATTGTATCAAATGCATAGGGCCCCCCTACACTCCCACTGTGCTGAAGGACAGTAAAGGAAACAGACGCCTCATTTCACGTTTTATTCTGTTTGGAGAAGCACGAAGCCTGGGAGGATTAAAAGGAAGCAGATTTGTGGTGGAGGATCCAACAAAAGGCAGCCAAAGGAATTTAGAGAGGATCATTAATATTATAACAGGAAAGCTAAAACACAAACTGTATGTTGTTATCCTTTATTACGCTTTAAAATGAAAGTTATTTAATATAAACTCATTTCATTTACAGCATTTAGCAGGCACAAGATAAAAGCGATTTACAGTAATGTGACAGTATATACTGTATTGTTTAGGCAAATAAAGGTTAAGGGCCTTGCTCAAGGGCCAAACAATGGCAACCGGGCAGTGGTGGGGCTTGAACCAGTGATCTTTCGAATTACTAGTCCAGTACCTTAACCATTTGGCTACCACCGTTTCACAAAGCTGCTCAATATCCTGGGATTACATTTGCAGCATTTAGCAGACTTTAGGGCTTGAACTAGCAACCTTCTGATTACTAGAAGAAGAAGAAGAAGATATAATTTATTTGTCATTTATACATATACAGTTGTACAGTTGTACAGTACAATGAAATTCTTTCTTCGCATATCCCAGCTTGTTTGGAAGCTGGGGTCAGAGCACAGGGTCAGCCATCGTACGGCGCCCCTGAAGCAGACAGGGTTAAGGGCCTTGCTCAAGGACCCAACAGTGGCTGCCTGGATTTGAACCGCCAATCTTCCGGTTGATAGCCCAAAGCTCTACCCACTAGGCTACCACTGTCCCTAATGTCCCACTAGACCAGTGCCTTAACCACTGAGCTAGTTATTATTTACAGACTCTATAATTATAAAAAGTAAAGAACAATAAAACATATATGCAGCATTATAAAGATCTTTGGGGTTTTTTCTGTTTATGCATTTCCCCCAGATTTTTCTCCCAATTTAGTCATATCCAGTTCCACCTCCTCTCCTGAAGACCTCTACTCCGCTCCCTCAGACACGTGTGCAGTAGCCGACCGCTTCTTTTCCCCTCCACCAGGCGGGTTCATATGGAGATCTGTATCGTGCACAGAGAGTCACACACTGATCTCCGTTATCCCCCGACTCTGTATAGTGCTATGGATCAGCCAGCAGAGGTCGTATCTGCAGCAGTTCTACAGCCTCTTACAGACGCACAGCCAATCGCCTGTCTGTGTAGATTTAAGTGTGTTTTACCGCTGCATCACATGGGCTGTTTTTCTGAAAGGAAATTTCTTGCCGATATCACTGCTGAGGTTTTAACCCTGGTCTCAGCGGTGATGCACTACAGTAATAAGAAGGGTCAAGATGCTTTGATTGGGTACAAGAGAAAAATCACCTGGATTTAACTGAATACATTGTTAAGATAAGAGATTTAATATTTCACCTAATCAGCTTTGTGTTTTGTAATTGTGTTTGTGTACATACGTATATGCCTGTTGGTCTTGGGCAGGGGTGTCCAAACTACGACCCGCGGGGCATTTGCGGCCCACGAGGTACTTTAAAAATAAAATTAAAAGTTGGCAGGCGCAGCAGGATGAACTCCTCGGTTCGAAACTTGGCGTTGCCACCGGTCAGCTGGGCGCCATCTAGCGGGCATAATTGGCAGTGCCTGCAGCAGACACGGTTCTCCTAGGGCGGGATGACCGGACTATGTGGGTGGGGTCTTCAAACGCTGTGTAAAGACCCTGATTGGCAGATAGAGGCACCTGTGCAGAGTGCATGGGTGTAAAAGTGTTCCACTAAGGGCTGTGCGCAGGTCGGAGGAGGCGTGAGCAGTAATATACCCACCTCGACTGCAATCAGGGATCCCCCAGCAGTGGAAGACTAACTGACTACATTAAATTGGGGAGAAAATCCACAAATAAAATAGAAAAAATAAAAAGTTGGCCCGCCATTCAGCAGTTTATTTTTTAATATATTCCAAGTTTGTGTCGCTATTACATAAAACCAGTTAAAAACACTTCCTTTATCTTTTCATTTAACTAAAACGTTGACGTTACACCTACATTAACGTTCCTGAGCTTTTGGATGAACATAACAGAATACAGAAAATAATACAGAAGACTTCAGGTGAAGTTATATAATATTTTTATAATAATACAAGTATATAATAAGTATAACAATCTTCCAATTAGAATTATAAACTATTCAAGAATATTTAAAGATTAAAAAAAGGATTAAAGGATTAAAAAATAATTAAAAAGGATAATAAATAAATAAATAAATAAATTGGTGAGTGTTATAATTAGTCACTCAGGTTAAAAGAAAGTGTAATTTGTATTAATCAAGTAGACGTATTATATTTTTATTTGTTTTGTTATTTGGCCCCCAACAGGAAAAGTTCGGACACCCCTGGTTTACGGGGGATGTTTACCACTTTGTTACATCAACTTTTCTTTCAATATTGTTCTCCAGTCTTTTGAAACCTGAGCACGATGGGTTTATGCCGTTATAATGCCAGTTTCATGCCAGAGGGTTAAAATAAATTCATACAAAAATGCAAAACTATTGTGGTTAAAGGAAGTTTAACTTGTGTCAAACTGCTGTGAGTTCCTGCACTCGTACGGTCACACGAAGGACGAGAACGATAAAGTCCGAACCTCTAAGTAATGATAGAAGTACATTTTAAATGATTCGTTTAAATGATTTATGTGAATCAATTAATCAGCATTAATAGACGAGGGTTTTTTATGCGTGTGAAAACCTTCTGCTCGGCGGTTCATTCATTTATCTTCTTTAACCTGATTCACTGTGTCCTGGTCAGAGAGGTAGTGGATCAGGAGTCTGTCTCAGGAAGTGAGTGCAGAGTGGAATTAGACACTAGACACTTTACATTTCATTAGTCCATCATAACTAAGTCCCTACCTAATCACGGCAGTGAAAATTACATCTTATGAAATATGTAGTTTGCTGTGCAATAAAAACGGTAAGGTTTGTGTTTATCGTCCTAGCGATCCTACGGCAATTCAGTTAGCAATCGGTTAATCAAAATGTCCAAGATGTCGAAGTGTAAAGCAGATAAAAACATGACTCAGGCAACTGAGTTTGGAAAACTAACAACCAATTCTGTGGAGTCAAAACACGGACGAGTATTTTTGTACTGGAGACGGAACATGAAGCATCGCACCATCTCTGCATGTTCTAGATTTACATTCAACTATTAAGGTAGCTGTGCTGTGTGTTGTAGCTTCCATTGATTCTATCATTCAATTTTTTATGAGTGTAATTTAATGACTGCCGTGAAATGTGGAGTAGACAATCCACCTGCTGAAAACACCGAAACACTTGGACACATCTTCAGTAATGAACCCAGGGTCATAGGGTGTTTCAGGTCTTAGATCATCAGACACCCTCACCTGGGTGACCCAGTTGGGGTTGATCAGCCCCCGATTTGTGTCCAGGTAGCATGCTACACCATGGATCACCCGTTTTGATCCACAGTCACCTTGATGCTGTTTCAGCTGCATCAGAGATGTTTTTGGTGTCTTTCCTCTCCTGCAAACCTCTAATCCCAAGGAGACTGAGCATCCGATGCAGAGACTGCCCTGCAAAGCACCTGCAGCCGACTTCAATGGGCTCACAGCGGCAGGATTTCTTAATGCATCTGATTGTGGAAAAAAGTCCAGTGACTGTCATAATTCTTGCAAAGGCTGAACGAGTGATTTACAATTAAGACCGAGGTTCATTTAACCTTGCTCAAGGGCTCAACACTGATTTACAGTTCTGGGATTTGAACCCACAAACTTTCATTTATTAGCACAGGATTTAAACCCCTGAGCTACTCGTGTCCTTGACAAAAATGCCTTACAAATCTCAGAAATACAACAAGTCAAACATGTAACAATAAACATAACTAATAAACATTGAACGATTGCAGATTTCAATTATTTGATGCATTTTCCCCCAATTTCCCATTTAGACGTATCCAATTATTCAATTTGTATTTCACTTCTACTGCTGATGACCTTCACTCCTGACCGAGGAGAGCCGTAACTACTCCATACATATCCTGCTATAAACATTTACATTCATCATTCCCTTTCCTTATCACGAACTCATAGCCTTTAAATAACAGCCTGTATACACTGATCAGCAGTTCTACAATTACTGACTGTAGTCCATCTGTTTCTCTACATACTTTTTTAACCTGCGTTCACCCTGTTCTTCAATGGTCAGGACCCCCACAGGACCACCACAGAGCAGGTATTATTTAGGTGGTGGATCATTCTCAGCACTGCAGTGACACTGACATGGTGGTGGTGTGTTAGTGTGTGTTGTGCTGGTATGAGTGGATCAGACACAGCAGCGCTGCTGGAGTTTTTAAATACCGTGTCCACTCACTGTCCACTCTATTAGACGTTCCTACCTAGTTGGTCCACCTTGTAGATGTAAAGTCAGAGACGATCGCTCATCTATTGCTGCTGTTTGAGGTGGTCATCTTCTAGACTTTCATCAGTGATCACAGGAGGCTGCCCACGGGGCGCTGTTGGCTGGATGTTTTTGGTTGGTGGACTTTTCTCAGTCCAGCAGGGACAGTGAAGTGTTTAAAAACTCCAGCTGCACTGCTGTGTCTGATCCACTCATACCAGCACAACACACACTAACACACCACCGCCATGTCAGTGTCACTGCAGTGCTGAGAATGATCCACCACCTAAATAATACCTGCTCTGTGGGGGTCCTGACCATTGAAGAACAGGGTGAACGCAGGTTTAAAAAGTATGTAGAGAAACAGATTGACTACAGTCAGTAATTGTAGAACTACAAAGTGCTTCTATATGGTAAGTGGAGCTGATTAAATGGATAGTGAGTGTAGAAACAAGGAGGTGGTTTTAATGTTATGGCTGATCAGTGTATATGACAAATAAAGGCATTTATCTTGTTGTCTTGAGTAGTTTGAGCATTTCTATTTTATCATTTAGTGGTTTTTAGGACCAGGTTTTAGGGTCATGCAAAAGAGTGTTTCCAAAGTCTCACAAATGTTTCCTGCAGCAATCAGGCTGGAGAACAGACGGCGTGTTATAAACTGTTTTGCTTTAGAGTTTGTTAAAAACAATAGCACTCCTAAAAAACAATAACAACACAATCAACAGCGAGAGGAAAAAAAAGAGCTTTTTAATTACAGGACCACCGTGTTCCAGTCTGTTGGCTTCATTAGCGTGAACAACTTTTTTCCCCTCATTTATTTAAACAGCGGCATCATCAATCAGCATGTGTGTGAGCATTTACATAATTAAGCTGCAACATTCCAGCAATCTGGCGTTCCCAAATCACAGCGCTCTTGCGTCTCGCTCACCAGACCGAGCCAGATTTAACAGAGCCTCCCCGGACGTGATTATTATACCACAATTTCAATGAAACAAAATGGATCGGTGGCTTAGTCAACACACGTCTATGTTATTCTGTATACGGTGGCGTAGAGGTTTATGTTTTTTTATTAGGATTTTAACGTCATGTTTTACACTTTGGTTCCATTCATGATAGGAACGGTAGTTACTCGTTACACAAGATTCATCAGTTCACAAGGTTATATCAAACACTGAGTCATGGACAATTTAGTGTCTCCAATTCACCTCACTTGCACGTCTGTGAACTGTAGGAGGAAACCGGAGCACCCAGAGGAAACCCATGCAGACACTGGGAGAACATGCAAACTCCACTCAGAAAGTATCCTGACCGCTCCACCTGCGGATCGAACCCAGGACCTTATTGCTGTGCTGTTAGCCACTGTGCCGCCTGTTGAGTTTTAAAGACGTTAAGTTTCAAGGTATTTTTCCCATAAGGATCTTTGGGAAACCTGTTACTGCGTTCCATGGTCCCATGGAACTGCATATATATTAGGCTCCTAAAATAATGGGGTTGTTTTTGACACTTCTAGACTGAAAATAACACAAATGAAATATAATAAAGCTGCACTTTACTTTAACTTCTTTATTGTTTCCTTATGCTTCTTAATCATGGAGATGCTTGACCTTGGAATATTGTATTCCATTCAGTACCAGCGCATTCACATGAGAAGCAAAACCGCTTTTGTGCTGCTGTGCCGTTATTTCCTATGAAGTGTGTCGGAGGTGAACAAAGCTTAACGTGACTTATTGTAGTAAAACAGCGAGTGAGGAATTTGATTAGTGGAGGAACTTATGAGCAGTAATAATGAAGAGAAGTTTAGTGTCTCCTTCTTTTACTACATTAAACCACGTAAAGCTTTATTTTTAGACTCTGGGAGAAGCTGATTCAGATTCTCACCATTTCTCAGAAGCTGGAGCTGTAACACAAGTTTAAAAGTGAAACAGGGAGGAAAATCCAGATAAACACAGATACATGTGGAGCTGTAACACTGGATCTGATGGTTATTCCTCACAAATGCAGATTCGTCTCATATTCACACTTTGATGACGTTTTACCGCATCGCTCAAGCCGAGCGCTGAACAAAGCGTTAATTTGTGCCGAGGCGCCCTGAGTCGTTCTGGATAAAAGCATCCGCTAAATGCTGCAAATGTAAGTGATCGATCCTAATAGTATTTTTCTACACCTACTATTACTACATTATTTGTGTATTTTTATTCAGGAAAACACACAGCAAACATCATTCAATTACACGAGCTCACCACCACCAGGATCCACACTCAATCCCCAGTGGTGCTATCGGCTAGAAGGCCGTCTACTCAAGTCGAATTTATTTGTTTTGCGCTTTTTACAGTTCACATCGTCTCAAAGCAACTTTAAAGATTCCAGGACCAAAATAAAACCCCTGTTGAGCAGCCGAGGGCAAAAACGGCAAGAAAAAGCTCCCAAATATTACTTAAAAGGAACCGGACTCAACGGGGAACCGTCTGACCGGGTACCTGGAGGATCATTTGAATGAATTTGAATGAAATAAAACAAACCAGACGTGTGAATTAATTTTATTTCTAGCAAAAGTTAAAGCAAGTAAAAATTATAGAGAGTTCATCAGCTTTTATTTTATCAGGCATTTAGCGGACGCTTTTATCCAAAGCGACTTACATTGCAGTATACAGTCTGAGCAATTGAGGGTTAAGGGCCTTGCTCAAGGGCCCAACAGCGGCAACCTGGTGGGGTTTGAACCAGCAACCTTCTGCTTACTAGTCCAGTACCTTAACCGCTAGGCTACAACCGCCCTAAAATAACCCTGATCCTACCCTGAACCAAACACTGGACGCGATGTCACAAGATGCGACTCTGAACGCACCCCAGGAGAACAGACGACCTTCTTTGGAGAGCAGAGGTAAACAATCTGGAGCTGTTTTGACTCCTGTATCCGTTTTATCACCTCCTGCTGTGTTGCTGGGTTTCCAGTCCAAACATACCAGCAGTTAAACACGACCTGATAATAAAGGCAAGTGCACAAGTCCAGCGTTCTGACCACAGGCTCTATAAATGTGTGATCACTAAATCAAGGACTAAATGTACTGATGGATCATTTTCTTGTTTGGTCATGACCAAGGGGAGAATAAACGAGTATAAACACGACCTAAACAACCAGGAACTCCCAGGTAAAAGTGCACATACACTGATCGGCCATAACATTAAAACCACCTCCTTGACTGTAGTCCATCTGTTTCTCTACATGCTTTGTTAGCCCCCTTTCACCCTGTTCTTCAATGGTCAGGACCCCCACAGGACCACCACAGAGCAGGTATTATTTAGCTGGTGGATCATTATCAGCACTGCAGTGACACTGACATGGTGGTGGTGTGTTAGTGTGTGTTGTGCTGGTATGAGTGGATCAGACACAGCAGCGCTGCTGGAGTTTTTAAACACCTCACTGTCACTGCTGGACTGAGAATAATCCACCAACCAAAAATATATCCAGCCAACAGCGCCCCGTGGGCAGCGTCCTGTGACCACTGATGAAGATCTAGAAGATGACAGACTCAAACAGCAGCAATAGAGGAGCGATCGTCTCTGACTTTACATCTACAAGGTGGACCAACTAGGTAGGAGTGTCTAATAGAGTGGACAGTGAGTGGACACGGTATTTAAAAACTCCAGAAGCACAACACACACTAACACACCAGCACCATGTCAGTGTCAATGCAGTGCTGAGAATGATTCACCACCTAAATAATACCTGCTCTGTGGTGGTCCTGTGGGGGTCCTGACCATTGAAGAACAGGGTGAAAGGGGGCTAACAAAGCATGTAGAGAAACAGATGGACTACAGTCAGTAATTGTAGAACTACAAAGTGCTTCTATATGGTAAGTGGGGCTGATAAAATGGATGTGAGTGTAGAAACAAAGAGGTGGTTTTAATGTAATGCCTGATTGGCCTGACTTATTTTCCCTTCTTTTAAAATAATTTATTTGATTTTAAAAGAAATTAAAACACAACAAACATTTTTAATGATTTTCTTTATTCATAAAGGTAAGAAGAATGTGAGGGGACGGGTGAGAACACAAACAAGGGGTCTGATCAGTCAGCAGGAGAGGGGATCTCACACTCTTACATGTTCTGCTGGTAGGGGGGGCGTGTACGGTGGGGGGCGTGTACGGTGGGGGGCGTGTACGGTAGGGGGGGCGTGTACGGTGGGGGGCATGTACGGTAGGGGGACGTGTACGGTAGGGGGGCATGTACGGTAGGGGGGCGTGTACGGTGGGTAGGTTTGGGGACGGGGGGGAAGATTACGATTGTTTAACTGATCGGTTAGCATCGCTACACATGCTAATGAGTTTTTCGAGTGCAGGACACGCCCCGTTTCGGTCAGTTTTCAGCTCCTTAAGATGTTGATTTATCGTTGACGGGGTGAACTGCTCATCGTCTTGTACCTCTGTCTCCGCACACACACACACTCACACTCACACACACACACCTAACAGACTAGCTTGTAAACCGAGCCAGGCGCTAAACGCTCACCGGGGATGTTACAGAACTAACAGTGTTAAACGACTGTATAGTCAGTGGTCGGTGACTATATCAGCTCGAAGCAGCTAATGCTAACACTGGAGGCACGGCGAGCGCTCGCGTTAGCTGGCCCGGTTTGCAAGCTAGGGAGTTAGTTAGGAGCTGGAGCGGCCGTGCTAGCTAGCTACTCCAGCATTAAGATGAGGCGAACCTCAATGAGATCAGAGCTAAAAGACGATGAGCGGTCCACAGATCGATCCGCAATAAACGAACAAATAAAGCGAGCGGAAAAGCCGACGGAGGGAGGAGCGTCCTGCGCTAGAGAGGCTCGGGGCGAGTGGTTAGCCCGAGAGCACGTGAGAGTCATTAGCATGTGTAACAAAGCTGGATAAAAACATGTTACGCTGTTTAAACGGGTATATAATGAGATATGATGAAGAATTTAAGAATCTGGGTCGCTGGATCCCCTTGACTCCTGCTGACTGCGGTTTTGAGGCTCTGGTCAGTAGCTGAACGGACCACACGAGCGGTCATATTCATCGACGAGCCTCCTGATGTGCGCCAGCTTGTACTGGAGGTAAAAGTAGCGAGTGCAGTCTGAAGTGTACTCTGGGTGGCGCTGCAGACACACAGAACGTTTCCATTCAGCTCAGGTTTAATAATCGGTGAATATAATCAGCGTGACGTGTTTTTATATCTGAACTCACCTGTAGCACATCCTGGTATTCACACCACATCAGAGCACTCGCCTCCTGCACAAGAGAGATTCAGAGCTGTTTTATTATCCACAGAAAATAATCCACTTCATTTATAATGACAATACGAGGTTGTATAGTCCCTCCCAGTATAGTCATATCCAATTCCCTGTTCATATTTGACCACTCTTGACCCAGGAGGGCTGTGATTAACACACTTCCCCTCCGACAAGTGTGCATATGCTTCATATGGAGATCTGTATAGCACACGGAGAGTTACGCACTGATCTCCATTATCCCCTGTCTCAGTGCAGCCCCATTAATAGCAGTTATGAGGAATCCAATCACTGTCCATGTCCATACCGGTGGGATAGCAAGTGCATACAATTCATATGGAGATCTGTATGGCGTACGGAGAGTCACGCACCGCTCTCCATTATCCCCCGTCTTTCATTGTCCAAGTCCACACTGGCACCCCCCCGAGCGCCTGATACCAGATTCTCTCACATTGATTAAGTTCTGCTCTGTAGCTCTGGAGCTGTTTAAGATTTAGTCTAGAATGAATTCATCAGGAGTCCTGACCTGAAACTGCTCGGATCCTGGAACCATGGACCTGCGCTGTTCCTCTCTGTAATTAAAGTGCTGCAGGGTCCTTCCGATCCGAGCGTACAGGAAGTTGTATTCATCTTTAGCAGCCATGAAGTCGGCTACGTACTGATCCCTCTGTTCCAGAGATAACACCGGAGTGTACCGACTGTGGAGGACAGAGAGAGCAAATGTTTACACACCCCGGGGTAGAACGAGGACCACAGAGCGTGAGGAGTTATGAATAGAGAGTCGAATCGGACTCACAGTCTGTATTTGGGTATCACAGGGCGGGGCAGTGGAACCGGGTTAACTCTGCTTGTCGTGTCTGTGGAGAGAAGAGAGGATGTAAGACGTCTAGACCTTGTACAGGTTCATTTAATCAGAACCAGAGATTTTTCTAAATCCTCACCTGCAGCTGGGTAGTGGCTTCGCTCCGGCGCAGGGCGTCGCCTTTTGCGGGCTCTTTTCTCACCCTCGGCTTTCCTTTTCCGCCCCTGGCCTCTTGCTTTTCTGCTCTTAGGCTCATCGTCCAGCTCCGACAGACGCTCTTGCTCTATTTTGATCGGTCTGCTGACGTCCAGCTCAAACAGATCTTGCTCTATTTTGATCGGTCTGCTGACGTCCAGCTCAAACAGATCTTTCTCTATTTTGATCGGTCTGCTGACGTCCAGCTCCGAAAGTTTTCTCTTTTTGTTCCGTTTGCCATCGCCTCCTGCCGGTGAGGCATCGACAGGGGTAACTGAGTACGACTCGGTGCTGGGGGGGAGGGCGTGGCTGGAGGAGCCCTCGGATGAGCATGGAAGGGTGGCGGCCGTGTCGTGGTCTGCACTGCTCGACTAAAACGACATTAATAGACGTTAGTGAAGGAAATGAAATTGCTTTGCTGTATTGAAATAGTTTCATATTGCGATGAAGGTCAGGCGGCACGGTGGTGCAGTAGGTGGCACTGTCGCCTCACAGCATTAAGGGCCTGGGTTCTGTTCTGTCTTTTCTGTGTGGAGTTTGCATGTTCTCCCTGTGTGTGTGTGTATGTGTGTGTGTTTGTCTAAGCCTCCCTTCACACATGAACCCTCACAATTTTTGCCCCGCCAGCCTGGATTTTACCTCTCAACTCAAAAGGTTCATATTAACAATAATATCCATTAATATCCATATCATGATCATATTTATCTCTATAATGCACTTTTAGAACCAGGTTGGTCAGTGTTTATCTATGGTTTATCGCCCCCCTTTCATTAATCACAGGTCAAGGTCATTTGGAACTACAGTTGTGTTTCCTTACCAGCAGTGATGTTTGTTCTGAAGTGTCGAGTGACAGTAATCTGCCAAGTTTCTTCACTTCACTGCAAAAGATAAAAAAAAAGGACTGAATTTAATCAGAAGCCTCAGTTTAACCCCACATGAGTCCAGGTCGTGTCTGTGTGCTTACCGAGCCACCTTCTCCTCCACCTGAGCCATCTCAAAGTAACGGGGCCATTGGCCCAGAACCTTGAAGAACGCGTACTCCTTCAGAGACTGAGAGACAGAGAGACAGAATATAGATGTAATATGGGAAGCTTTTCAGTTCTGGATACAGAGCAGCTGCTTATTCACACACAAAAACCTGTTAGCCTGTGAAAGACGAGTTTTAACAATCAAAATCACGTGGATTTAACATGATTTAAAGCTTGTGTTGATCTAGCGAGTGATTATTAGAGTTTATGTGATGTCATAAGCAGCACAAGGCCTTACAGCAATATAAAACCTTCCAACCCAGTTAAATTCACTTTAATTTCCACACAAGCAGCTGTAACCTCTATAATAAATAAACCATCACAAACTGAAGCTGATCTAACAGTCCTGACCTCGTCCATGTCGGCTGACCGCTAGTGATTTAGCTCTTTTGGTTACACAGGTAGATAAACGTGCTGCTCTCTGCTCTGTGTTTCAAATGTAAATGAGCCGGTTCTGTAAGAGACCCGAGTCTCAGCATCACAGAGTT
The DNA here is from genome assembly GCF_030014385.1 of Trichomycterus rosablanca. Taxonomy (NCBI): domain Eukaryota; kingdom Metazoa; phylum Chordata; class Actinopteri; order Siluriformes; family Trichomycteridae; genus Trichomycterus; species Trichomycterus rosablanca. The sequence goes on from NC_086005.1 coordinate 3,526,470, forward strand.
CCGAGGGTCTTCGGTTACCGTGGAGATTCGGAACTCTCAGGTACAGCTACAGCATCTAATGTACAGAGCCCCACACAGCTGAGCTGAAGGGTCTGGGTTCAGAGCCCAGGCTCTTCATTTACTGTTAAAGATGAATAAATCACATCAAGTTAAAGTTTATTTCTCACATACAGAGTCAGACACAGTACAACCACTGAAACGCTTCTGTACCTGATCGGCCACATTAGTAATTATACAGAACTGGACATAATAATATTACAAAAGAAATATAAAAGAAGGTGTAGAAAATTAGGAAATTTTAAATAAAAGTAGACATTTTAATTATAATTAAAAAATAGAAGCAATTTAAAGTACAAGAAAGGGAAACAAATGTGCAAAATGACACAAAACTGAACATAATAATGTACAAATATACACCGATCAGTCATAATATTAAAACCACCTCCTTGTTTCTACACTCACTATCCATTTTATCAGCTCCACTTACCATATAAAAGCACTTTGAAGTTCTACAATTACTGCCTGTAGTCCATCTGTTTCTCTGCATGCTTTGTTATCCCCCTTTCATGCTGTTCTTCAATGGTCAGGACCCCCACAGGACCACCACAGAGCAGGTATTATTTAGGTGGTGGATCATTCTCAGCACTGCAGTGACACTGACATGGTGGTGGTGTGTTAGTGTGTGTTGTGCTGGTATGAGTGGATCAGACACAGCAGCGCTGCTGGAGTTTTTAAATAGTGTCCACTCACTGTCCACTCTATTAGACACTCCTACCTAGCTGGTCCACCTTGTAGATGTAAAGTCAGAGACGATCGCTCATCTATTGCTGCTGTTTGAGTCGGTCATCTTCTAGACCTTCATCAGTGGTCACAGGATGCTGCCCACGGGGCGCTGTTGGCTGGATATTTTTGGTTGGTGGAAGATTCTCATACCAGCACAACACACACTAACACACCACCACCATGTCAGTGTCACTGCAGTGCTGAGAATCATCCACCACCTAAATAATACATGCTCTGTGGTGGTCCTGGGGGGTCCTGACCATTGAAGAACAGCATTAAAGGGGGCTAACAAAGCATGCAGAGAAACAGATGGACTACAGTCAGTAATTGTAGAACTACAAAGTGCTTCTATATGGTAAGTGGAGCTGATAAAATGGACAGTAAGTGTAGAAACAAGTCTATATATACGAACACTGAGGAGAAGTGGTAGAGTCTTTATATATAAATTGTTTATGCATTTTCTCCCCTTTTTCTCCCGACTTTCAGCTCATCCAATTGCCTGATTGCGTCACGCTTCCTCTTCACTAATGCTGATCCCCGCTCTGACTGAGGAGAACAAAGCTAACCAATGCCCCCCTCCGACATGTGGGCAGCAGCCGTATGCATTTCGTTACCTACACCAGATAAGATCAGCTGCAGACCACCTCTGTGTACGGAGAGACGCACCTTGATCCGCACTCATAATTTTACTATGGTTTTTTTTGCACCACAGGTTGGTCATTTCAGTAGTAGTGACCACTTATGACCAGTAATAATGAAGAGAAGGAGGACGAGTTTGTTTTAAGTGCTAAACGAATACATTCAGCTGGACTTCTCTGTCAGTTTAGGTAACACTGATGAGTTTTGTACTTGGACAAAAAAAAAAACCACCACCTGGACTTCACAGGTTTTAAAGCTCTAAAGCAATCATGCACCATTAGGCATCAGACAGACTGGCAGAAACCGGGAGCTACCTGGCATGTGGACACTTTAATGATTACCTTGCAGATGTTGGGGCCATGGGTAAACTCCCATGAGCCTCTCTGTTAGAATTCCTCCGAGGCTGGCGGTCCCAGGGGGAAAGGCATTTACCCACCATGCTCAATATGTTCATCATCTTTTTTTTTTTTTTAATAGTTTATGCTTTTATTCAGTTTTAGCACCTTAGCCAAGTGTTGGGGGCATTTTGCAGCAGCCAATCAGAGCGCAAGTTGGAAAAATTTTTTGTTCTGCACTTACTTCCCAGTCTAGTCGTATCCAAATACCTGATTACATTTCGCTTTCTCTACTTCTCGACTTTTACTTCTTCCCGAGGAGCGCCGTGACTAACACATGCGCCACTCAACACGTCAGTACAAAAGTAATTTGCAAACCACTTCTTTTCACCTGCACAAGGTGTGTTCACATGGGGCTTCGTATTGCATATGGAGAGTCACGCACTTATCTCCATTATCCCCCGTCTCTGTCGTAATTTGAGCAGTTATGAGGAAGCCCCACCGGCAGTCCAACCCAACGGACGAGCCGATCATTGTCCATGTAGATTGTTTAGCGCTGCGCAAACCAGGTGCCCAAGAAAAGCTATTTGTAATGTATTATTTGGAATAGGGACTGAGGCGTCCAGGTGGTGCAGCGGGATATTCCGCTAGCACACCAGCTCTGAGATTCTATAATCCCGAGTTCGAACCTCAGCTCTGCTACCGGTCGGCTGGGCACCCCCTAGCATGCACGATTGACAGTGCCTACAGCAGACAAAATCGGCCAATAGTCTGCTGTGTGGGAAAAAGCTGGACTAAAAAATGGGGATAGGATCTTTGTCGCTGTGTAAGGACCCTGGTTAGTACCTGGAGGCACCTGTACAAAAGTGGATGAATGAGGAGATCAGTGTGTGACTCTCCTGGCGCCAGACTGGCCTCACGCCAGCCCCTTTCATGTGTCGGAGGGAGCATGTGTCAGGCGAATATTAGATTAGATTAGATTCAACTTTATTGTTATTACACATGTACAAGGCAACAAAATGCAGTTTAGCATCTAACCAGAAGTGCAATAAGCAGCAAGTGAAGGATAAACGGTATCTATGATATACTGTACATTATTTACAGGATATGGGCAGTGGTATGAACAAGATATAAAGATGAATATATTATAGAATATACTACAAACATGATATATAGATTAAGGTGCAGATTAAGATTAAGGTGCTATATACCCATCCCGAGAGCGATCGGGGTCTCCAGCAGCAGAAGACTAATTGGCTACGCTAAATTTGGAGGAAAGGGAGAAAATGTGTGAATAAAATTAGTTTAGATGATGTGCATTTTTTAAATCGTAGTATTAGAACAGATCTTTGCTTGACCCTTTAGTATTTATGTATTTACATAAGGACGAGCGTGTAGCATATATAAGACCCGTTCTACTGTACTGCATATGTTACTAAGAACTGTATATAAACTTCGACTGAATATTAGCATGATTACAAATTATAGTAATTAAAATGGTTTTAGAAATTGTGTTAAGGTGCTGCTTTGTGTTTGCTCATTTGCACCCTATTAAATTCGTGACTAATCGCGATTCCCAATTTACCTAAAATAGTCAAATTGTTTAGCTATGCAACAAAACAAACAAGTGCTAAGCTGCACTTATGATGCCGATATGTCCCTATTATGCCTAATAAAACGTAGTAATGGAGTCGGTGCCGTTTCCTCCCTATTAGACACCTGCTGCTTTTAAATCGCACAACTGTGGGAGATTAGAGAAGAGTCGGCCTGATTGCTTCTCTGATTGATCATTCACGCTCATTATGCTATAAACGAACGGGGAGGAAAATAATGAGCAAACCTTTATTTTTTACATCACTAACCGGCCTATGTCAGAGGTACTTAAACCCTGAGTGCATCTGCTGCAGTCATTTTACTGGTTTCCTGTACTGGAAGATCTCTTTCATAACAGCTTAGCAGTTAATTCTTACGTCTCAGCCCTAAAACATAAACCCACACCATTAGTGATACTGGTCTGCTAACCAACTCTTGATCCACAGCCCTGTCCAGTGGGGCTTTCTAGGTTTGAAGACCCCACCCACTTAGTCAGGTCATTTTCCCACCCAGCAGACACGGTGGCCAATTTTTGTCTGCTACAGGCACTGCCAATTGTGCCCGCTAGATGATGCTCAGTCGAGCGGCAGCAGAGCCGAGATTCGATGATAATGCTTTCTGTGTGAACCAAGGGTGACGAGAGATCAGCGATTCGGTCTGGACGTAGTGTTACAAATCTGTCACCAGATCCACAGGTGGCCAGACACTTCAGGAGTTTTCCACTATCACCAGTTTGGATATATTTAGTTCCCCTGTACACACTAGCAAACTTTGAACAAAAATCTTCATTTACACTAGAAGTATTAATACATAATCAGTTACTACTTAGAAAATGAAGTTATGCTTAGGGCATTTTTGCCAGTAGTCATATCCCAAGAATACTGCTACAATAGAGTTACTGATTGTTAACATGGTGTACGAGATAAGAAGTGCGTTAATTGCATTGTATGACGTCCAAAACCCAGTTCTGGCTGATTTAGACCAGTTCATATGTTAACTGTGGAATCTTTCACTGTCCTACAAGGTCACCAACAAGATATATAAGGGTGTTTGTTATTATTATTGTTATTGTTATCGCATCCACATATCCAGCCTCTGTGTGAGACTCGGTCGGTGTGAACCTTCTCTGCAGACTAAAGATTAAAACTTTTCTACTCATAATCAAGTCTTTGAGGTATTTTATAAAGGGTTGTTCCACCACATTACACAAAACCCACGCTGGCCCTCGAGAGTCATAAGTTTAATATCAGTCAGACCTGTTTCCTGTCTGTCTGCTACTCTCACACACTCACATCACAAAGCCTTGATGATTACTTGTTGGTCTGTTTTCTACTTTTATATTTGGTATGTTTGGCCTGGTTATTTATGCTTGGTTTGGACATGAAGATGTGAAACCATCTCTCTCAGAAAATCTGGGTGCCTGATGTCTTGTCATGTTTTCCTTTTTTACTGAGAGCACCTGCCCCTCTAAAGGTCTCCGCACAGCCCCGCTTCATACCCAAATGACCTTCAACGTTGGCTAATTATTCAAAGTAGGAGCATAAAAACTTGTACTGCAATCTGACTCAAGTGTAGTTCTAAATAATTGGTTCTCTTGATGATTGATGAATACACAATCAGTGCTGTAAAAAAAATAATTGCCTCTTTTCTGCCTCTGTTGTTACACATTGTCATTAAACAAAGGAAACCCAGAAAAAACCTTTAAGGGTAGATTAAAAACTTTTGATGGGTGGATTTGGGATGAGTAAGATTTATATTCTACAGGGCTGAAGTTAAGTCTGATTGTGTTTCATTAGCTAAAGTGGCAGAGCAATTTAATTGGGTAACCTGGTTGATTGAGTAACCGAGGGAGCAGTTACTGTTTGTAGTACTCTGGTGCTCCAAATAAGCCGACTGAGAGCTTCTTCACCATTCTGGAACGAACACGAATAAGCAACAGCCAATCAAAACAAAAGTAACTCCAGTGTCCTGCACAGAGTCCGAGTGGACTGCGAGAGCTTCATCATCACGCCTGGAACAAACACGAATAAACATCAGCCAATCAAAACAAAAGTAACTCATATTCTGCTGCACAGAGTCCTGAACTCAGCTCCACTCAACAGCTCTAGAATGAACCGGAACATCGACTGAGACATCAATGCCCAGCCATAAAATTTAAATGCTGGACCCGGACCGCTCCACCTGGGAATCGAACCCAGGACCTTCTTGCTGTGAGGCGACAGTGCTACCCATAGACGTTAATGTTAAATAAGTGGAACTTGGGCCAGTGATAGCTCAGTGGTTAAGGTACTGGACTAGTGAACAGAAGGTTGCCGGTTCAAGCCCCGCCACCACCAAGTTGCCACTGTTGAGTCAGGGCCCCTAACCCTCGATTGCTCATCGTGTTCAGCTCATTGTGTAAGTCGCTTTGGATAAAAGCGTCTGCTAAATGCTGAAAATGGAATGGACTGGAAGTGTGTTGCTATGTGGTTGCTATGAAGTTCCAGGTAGTTGACAGGGTGTTGCTCAGTGTTCGTTGTATTGCCATGGTGTTGCTAAACGGTTAAACCTGACCTCAAAGTAAGGCAGGTGCTGCACACCAATTTAAGTCTCGGGAACCTGGGATCAATCCTAATGTGTGTATGTGTGTGTGTGTGTGTGTGTGTGTGTGTGTGTACCGTTTGAGGTCAGTGTGAGGCAGCAGGTCATAGCAGCCAGGGGCGTAACTACCAGGGGGCAGGAGGGATAGGTGCACTTAGGCCCATGGCGGGTGGGGGCCCTCCACGACATGAACCCCCCACTGCACTGCCCCCCCCCCCCCATTTGCTGCACTCACCAGGTCATTATTGTTATATTAAAAGTGAGTGTGTACCATTAATTCACTCTGATATAGCGTTTATATATCCAGATACAGCAGCAGCCCTCTGTGTAGTCGTTCTGCAGGTCTGACGTTTTGATCCATTTCGAAACAAATTCTAATGCGTTTTGTTTCAGCTACGAAGACAAAATGAACCAAAGGCATCTAGACAAACCAAACACAGGACACGGTGTCGCAGGATGATGTGACACTGAGTACCTCCGTTGGCGTATGCAGTGGAGACATTTTTGTTGCTGTTTTGACTCCATTATCCATTTTATCACCTCTCGCTGTGTTTCCAGCTGGTACAAAAACCAGCAGGTAAACACGATCCTGATAAGTGGCATAAACCCAGCGTGGTGCATCGTTTTAACCACTGGCTTGCAAAAGATACTGAATATTTTTATCATGTCACTTTTTTTGTACTCATTCTGGTTTGATTGTGAGCGGCACTGTGACTCGATGGGTAGCACAGTCTCTTAACAGCAAGTAGGTCCTGGTTTTGATTCCCAGGTGGAGCGGTCTTGACTTTCTGTGTGGAGTTTGCATGTTCTTCCTGTGTCTGTGTGGGTTTCCTATGGAAGCTCTGGTTTCCTCACACAGTCCAAAGACATGCAGTCAGGCAAACTGGAGATACTAAAATAGCATTTAGATGTGTTGGACTGGCACCCTGTCCAAGGTGTTTCTGTGTGCCTTGCCTCTGTGGGACAGGCTCCAGCACCCCCCTCGACCCTGATTAGGATAAGCGGCTTAGAAAGTGAGTGAGCGAGTGGTTTGAATGTAAATTTGCGATTGTGAATACTAAGCAAACCTGGACTAAACTGTATCTATCAATCTATCATTTTCTTGTTTGGTCCGGACCAAGAGAACCAAACTACAAGTATAAACACGACCTAAAATGTGCAGTGCTTTTGTTCTAGTTTGCGTTGTGCATTTAGCAGACGCTTTTATCCTAAGCGACTTACAGTACACAGTCTAAGCAGTTGAGAGTTAAGGGCCTTACTCAAGGACCCAACAGTGGCAACCTGGCAGTGGTGGGGTTTGAACCAGCAACCTTCTTATTACTAGTTCAGTGCCTTAATCACTAGGCTACAACTGTGCTCCTGTATGAGGAATATTCAATAACATGTTAAATTAGGATTTTAATGTCATGTTTTACACTTTGGTTATATTCATGACATACACGGTAGTTACTCATTACACAAGATTCATCAGATCAAGTTTTTAATGTTGAACACAGTCACGGACAATCAAACCCAGGACCTTCTTGCTGTGAGGCGACAGTGCTACCCACTGAGGCACCGTCAGTTAAATAAAGATTCAAGAGAATTATCAAATTACATATTTTTGTTTTGATTGTAGGGCGGCACGGTGGCTCGGTGGGTAGCACTGTCACCTCACAGCAAGAAGATCCTGGGTTCGATCCCCAGGCGGGGCGGTCCGGGTCCTTTCTATGCAGAGTTTGCATGTTCTCCCCGTGTCTGTGTGGGTTTACGCTGGGTGCTCCGGTTTCCTCCTACAGTCCAAAGACATGCAAGTGAGATGAACTGGAGACACTTAATTGCCCTATAGGTGAATAGGTGTGTATGTACGTGTGTGTGTCTGCCCTGCGATGGACTGGCGCCCCGTCCGGGGTGTTACTGTGTGCTTTGCGCCCCCCTGGGGACCCTAATTGGATAAGCAGTTAAGACAGTGAGTGAGTGAGTGAGTTTTGATTGTATTTTACAAAATCCCAACGTTTCCATTAATTGGCCGTGCATGTTGCTGTTGATTGAGTTTCCAAGATATCATTAAAATAATGGTTAAACATTATGCTAATAAAATAACTCACATTTACTTGGATGAAGAAGTGTTTTAATTATTTAGACACAATGTAGACGTTGTTAAATGGGAAAAGAAACGAACACTTTTTCACACCAGCGTTTGTGAATATCAGACGACGACTCGAGCTTTCACAGCGCTGCCAGGAGATCTGCTAAGATTAATGCCAGTTCAGGGGTGTAAGTGATAATGTGGGTAAATCTTGCAGTATCGAGGCTCTACACAGAAGGTTTTGTGTTGCTGCTTAACCCCAAACAGCAGCATATACAGGTCAGAACTCCAGAGAGGTGATTATCCCATTGTGTGCTTAATGGCCCTTAATGACAGTGCTTAATGAGAATTAATGAAGGCTATTATGAATGGCCACACACACACTGGCGTGCACACACACTCACCTAGGTCAATTTGTAAGTTAAGGTGCTCAAGTTACTTAATTGCCCATTACAGGTCAGTTAGAATGTTTTATTTCTGTTTAGTTTAAAAGCCAAGCATTTACCTGAGCAATATAGAGAGAGTTTCTGCACGCACAGAGAGTGGGAGTGTGGATTTTCTTCTCATGATTTATGTATTTATTAATTAGTGCAGTCAAACTAGCCCTATTTATGGAAGCACTAAAAGCCACCATCTGCAGTTATTTATAAAAGGAAATTGGTTAAATGACATTATAGGAGTTTATACACCACCATATTAATAATCTAATGTTTCGGCAGAATACACATATTTCACAATAAGCAGGTGAAGTAGTAACAGGTGAGGGAATAATGATTGGATATAAAAGGAGGATCCACCAAAGGTTCGCTGAGCTTTGTGAGTGAATTGTCAGTATCAGTTCAAAAAGAACATTTGTCAACACAAGATTGCATATAATTTAGCTCTTTTACCATCTACCAGACATAATATTAAGAAAAGATTCAGGGAATCTGGACAAATCTCAGTCCATGTAGGACAAGGCCGGAAACCTCTGTTGAATATACCAGATCTGTATGTCTGTAATAAATATAGCCACATGATAATGCCAGGTTTTACTGCACACATGCTATTGCAGTGCGGCTTTATAGACACAGAGTGCATGTGCTCGACTGGTCTGCCTGCATGCCCTCATAAAACTGGTGCACAAATGAAGTGGAGAATGAAACAACAGTGACCACGGTTCGCTGAAGTCTCGTATCAAGCATTTATAAAACTGCAACAATTAATGTCCTCAGTTCACAAATCATTCAAAAAGTCCAATCAGATTCTTATCCACAAGGACTTACAATTGTGACTGAATACAGTTAGAGCAATTGAGGGTTAAGGATCTTGCTCAGGGGTCCAATGGTGGCACCTTGTCAGTGGTGGGGCTTGAACTGGCACCCTTCTAACTGCCAATCCAATACCTTCACCACTGAGCTACCACTGCCCAATCTTTAATAGGAAAGGTAATATAACAGTAATAAAAGCATGCTTAACCTACTCATTCATGTTTCACAAAAGGAATAAAAAAAAAACAATGGACTAGCTAGCAGTGAGTCCTGATGTCAGACCAGGTGAAAATCTTGAAATCTGCTATTGGGGAAAACATTTGAAGGCTGTCATTGTTGCTTTTTTACTTTTTTATTTATTTAACCTTTGTTTAACCAGGCAAGTCATTAAGAACTGCTTCTTATTTACAATGGTGACCTGGCAAAAGGCAAAGCCTCTTGAGGAACAATCATACAAACAAATTTACATAAGACATTGTAAACAAACAACGATGACCACAATACAACAACACATAGTCGAATCACCCAGCAACAGTATAAAGGAAGAATCAATTTGTCATACAGCTGCATGTATCTCTTAAGATATCTGTAATTTGTTTTTTTTAAAAGTTGTCTTAGAAATAAATTTATCCAGCCTTAGAGTTTCTTGCAGTTTGTTCCAGTTTATGTCTGCAGCCACTTGAGATGATGACTGACCAAAAATGGTGTTCGTTTTAGGAACCTTCAGTGAAATATGATGAGCAGCGCGAGTATAATAAACTGAAGATGAGGTTTGCAATAAATGACACAAATAGGGAGGAGACAAACCAAGCAAGGGACCTTAAGGTTTGCTTAAGGTTCTGCAACCTAGTATTAGGGAAGGGTCCGTGTCTTGTACTATGTTATCTTCTTTATTTATTTTGTGAAATGACTGCATGTACATTGACAGGTCAACTTTTTCACCTTGACCAAATAAACACATATAATTGAAAATGTTGAGTTTCTAGCCATAGCTACTAAACCTAATTGTTCAGCATCCATGTGTTTTGGAGACATTTTTAACACTGGCACTTCTGTTTCGGACTTACATCCCATGAGTTTGGTTCCTGTCCTCTCTGTGTTCGAGTGGGTGTTGTCCATGTATTCCAATTTACTCCCCAAAAACAAAAGGTGGACCGGGTGAATTGGCTGAACCCGGATCTCAGCAGCAGTGGGCTGGCGTAATAGACTGCGGCGCCACCCGAGCGCCACCTGAGCGCCCTTGCTAGAAACATGTCCGATGTAAATTGACCTTCACCGTGTATATCACTGTGTGGTCGTGGCCCTTTCAGTGCCACATTGGGATGAAGTGAGAATGGAAGAAATGGACCTGTAGTGGTTATTAAGCTCGGAGAGTTGGTATGCATTAGCATGGCTTACACGGGCTAATTAAACAGTCGCTATTTAATTGAAAAAAGGATTGCTGCCCACCCGTGATGCAAGCCGACGCGTCTCCGAAACCTCGCCCTCGTTCTCATCTCTCCATCACTACTTATTCTTTTGCTTTTTCATACTTGTTCCAAATTTTCTCGGCTATTAATCTGGCTTAGTTTGTTATTCGAGACGGAGTGTGATGTAGCCAGCCTGCCATCTTCTGGTGGAAGGACTGGAGGGGTTCCTGGATGGTTTCCTTCACTTCCTATCAAATATACAGCAGAAATAATGCCATTCCTAAACTATCAACCCAACCTGTTCCAGTTCATATAACCAAACTGGCATAACTCCCCTCAGCTCACTAAACCATTCACTTACACTGGATGAAACATTGGGTAACTGGATTTACTGGTATTTCTAAATCAACCCAAATCCTCCAAGCCAAAAGATTATCAACGTTACTACGGTGCACCACTGCCACCTGTTGGTGCTATTATAATCCTCCAAGGTCCATGATGAAGTGCTCACAGGATGGGCTCCTGAGAGTTGTGCGGTCCAGAATTGAAACACAACCATCTGCTGCATCATTCCTACTTACATTTTTATCAAAATACAAAAAGATCTTCATAATTTAGAAATATAGAAGGCTGAATTTATAGTGTGTGCACATAGAATTGCTTTTTGTGGGCTCTGAAATGTAAATGAGAAGACAAATACTAAGTACTTGAATTCAGTGAGTATTACAGTGGGTGGCGTACCACCTGTAAACATTGGGCACAAGATATTAACACACTGGACCACCTGTACCACCTGTAGACTCTAGAGAACAAGGCATTAACACACTGGACCACCTGTACCGCCTGTAAACACTAGGCATAACACATGAACACACTGGACCACCTGTAAACACTGGGCACAAGGCATCAACACACTGGAGCACCTGTAAACACTGGGCACCTGTGAACACTGTGCACAAGGCATTAACACACTGGAACACCTGTTCCACCTTTAAACACTGGGCATAAGGCATTAACACCCTGGACGACCTGTACCATCTGTAAACACTAGACTGCTGCTGGAGTTTTTAAATACCGTGTCCACTCACTGTCCACTCTATTAGACACTCCTACCTAGTTGGTCCACCTTGTAGATGTAAAGTCAGAGACGATCGCTCATCTATTGCTGCTGTTTGAGTCGGTCATCTTCTAGACCTTCATCAGTGGTCATAGGACGCTGCCCACGGGGCGCTGCTGGCTGGATATTTTTGGTTGGTGGATTATTCTCAGTCCAGCAGTGACAGTGAGGTGTTTAAAAACTCCAGCAGCACTGCTGTGTCTTATAGAGGTAAACTGGAGATACAAAATTGGCCGGTTTCATGTTCAACATTCGTTTGATATTCAAAATTCAAACCTACTGCACACTTTAACTAAACACAGTTTCTTTCAAAGTTGTTTTATAGATTTTATTCTAATAACAAACTGATGCTGATGTGCCAGGAAATTTCTTTATTTGTGAAACCGGTACGAAGTTGTAACTTTACCAAATCCTCAACATCCCTCATTTTAACACGGGGCGAAGAAAAGTAGCTATTGGCTGTCCAAAAAGTAGCTAGATGTCGCTAAATTACGTCATCGCCTAATTTGCATAAGGGCCATTTGCATGTAATTGACGCTGTAGAAGAGAGGAATAACATTGTGGGAGAGACAAAAAGTGAGTAAAAAACACCCTAAATATGTTTAGAACTACAAATGAACTTCTGTTAATTTTTGGTTTATTTGTTTTTAAAATTTTTGTCATTGAAATAGGCCATCACCTCTCCCGTACCAAGAACTCCACACTGCAGGGGATGGTGTCATTGGAAGCATGAATAACAGCAAGCTGCAGAGTGACACACACAACGAATAAGAACCAGATCTTTCAGGCCATATTCCTCCTTTAGCACTTTATGGACCCCATTATTAATCCCCATCATACGGAGGCATTGTGAGTCCCCAGGAGTTTCTCTTTTTTAAAAAAACACTTCTCCAGGAAAGCCACAACAGCTCGGGCTATAGATCTGGCATCTCCTCCCTCCAACTCAACAAGCCCCAGAAATGTTGAGACAATTGTGTGTTTGGTGTCACTGGATTACCTTATCACAACCCCCAGGTACTTAGAAACACTTACTGCAGAATGATATGTGCTTTCACGTCCGAGTCTCCAAAAGTCTCCAATAACACCAGAAAAAGTTGCTAGATTTGTCGCTAGTCGCTTTTTTCAAAAAGAGTTTCTAGAGGTGTCTGAATACTCGCTACATTTGGGATGAAGTCGCTAAGTTGGCAACACTGGTTGTTATAGCCATAATATTTAGACTTCATTTGTGAAATAATTCCAGCTTTTTTTTCTCTAAATCATTACAACTTTATTCTTGGAATCAAAACTTATACGATTTGTTTCTACACTCACTGTCTATTTTATTAGCTCCACTTACCATATAGAAGCACTTTGTAGTTCTACAATTACTGACTGTAGTCCATATGTTTCTCTGCATGCTTTGTTTGCCCCCTTTCATGCTGTTTTTCAATGGTCAGGACCCCCACAGGACCTCCACAGAGCAGGTATTATTTAGGTGGTGGATCATTCTCAGCACTGCAGTGACACTGACATGGTGGTGGTGTGTTAGTGTGTGTTGTGCTGGTATGAGTGGATCAGACACAGCAGCGCTGCTGGAGTTTTAAAATACCGTGTCCACTCACTGTCCACTCTATTAGACACTCCTATCTAGTTGGTCCACCTTGTAGATGTAAAGTCAGAGACGATCGCTCATCTATTGCTGCTGTTTGAGTCGGTCATCTTCTAGACCTTCATCAGTGGTCACAGAACGCTGCCCACAGGGCGCTGTTGGCTGGATATTTTTGGTTAGTGGACGATTCTCAGTCCAGCAGTGACAGTGAGGTGTTTAAAAACTCCAGCAGTGCTGCTGTGTCTGATCCACTCATACCAGCACAACACACACTAACACACCACCACCATGTCAGTGTCACTGCAGCGCTGAGAATGATCCACCACCTAAATAATACCTGCTCTGTGGTGGTCCTGTGGGGGTCCTGACCATTGAAGAACAGCATTAAAGGGGGCTAACAAAGCATGCAGAGAACTACACAGATGGACTACAGTCAGTAATTGTAGAACTACAAAGTGCTTCTATGTGGTAAGTGGAGCTGATAAAATGGACAGTGAGTGTAGAAACAAGGAGGTGGTTTTAATGTTATGGCTGATCGGTGTATGTCAGCGTACACACACTCATGGCGCACTATAACAGCGTCAGCTCGAGCAGCAGCAGCGGCGGTAGCAGGTCGGCGCATGTTGATGGTGCGGATGCAGGGCGGGGTTGCGCCATTTTGAATGTGGCAAGTGGAGTGTGGGAGGAAAAGGCTGGAGGCTGAAGGTGGAGATAGAGAGAGTGTGTGTGTGTGTGTGTGTATAAATGTGTGTAAATGTGTGTAAATGTGTGTAAATGTGTGTGAGAGAGCTGAATGAACTGCGGCTCTAGAACAGTATTATTACTCTGATACACTGAGAGCTGCAGGTAGTAACGCGTCCTCATCTCACTGCGCGGATTGATATTCAGCCTGTAAAGCGGTTCAGCTCTGACACACCGGTACAGTTCAGCTCGAGCGCCGCTCTCATCCCTCTGTCTCACCATGGCAGGTACTGTGCTAATGCTAACGCTAACATCCTGATCATAATGCAGCGCTGTGTGCTTCCGTTCAGATTTGTGCATCATTTTGTGATTGAACCGATTCGTTTCGTTACGGTTTATTATTCTTTTATCAGACCGATGCGGTTAAATCGACTTGCACTTGTGTCTGTATTGTTAGCTTAGCATGCTAACCGTTGCAGCTCATCCTGCTTCTCATCCTGCCTTTCCCTCCCGGTTAACCCGCTAGTGTGGCTTACAAAAGCTCGCGGTTTTGTTATGAATTAAAACTTCATAACGTCAAATGCTTATCCTATATCTTGTAAAATTTGAGTCTTAATGGAAATTGAAATATGCACTTGTTACAAATTTCTAGCTACATGATGAGTTGTTTTTTTGTTCCCACCCGTTTTTCCCTTTCCCGAATGGGATTGGCTAAGGTTGTCCCGCCTCCTGTATTCTTATTTGCTTGCAGGTAACAATATTTGCAGCCAGCCAATCATGTCTCAGTGGGCGGGACATATTTGAATATGGGTGGGAAATAACACTGAACGGTAAGGCGGCTTTTTAAAAACCGCCACATGATGTAGGCATTAATCATTATTTTTTAATTTCTAAATAAGCAAAATGCTGCTAACATAAATCCTGTGCAAAAATGTTTTTAAAAGTATAACTGAGTCTTTGATGTTCAATAATTATTATCATTTTAACAGTGAATGGTGGAAAGTATTATCTTTTTACTGTTACTCAACTCATGCATTAATCTACATCATTTTACATTATAAATGTAAAGGTTTTGCATAATTTATTAAAATACAATTACAATTAAAATACAAAACCATGACTGGAGAATATAACTACAGGACATAGGGCTTTGTGGTATGACTAAAAATTTGGATCACAGTATTTATTTAAGATTTCACGGTATGTTTTTTAGTATGACTGGGCCTTTTTATAGGTCTGTGGCTTATTCTACTGTCATAAGTACATATAATATAACATTTATTATTTCACAATGTATATCATGAAGGTTTTGAGGACTATAAGCTTTGCTTGGCCCCACAAAATTACACAATGTATGATGGAATCAGTACGCGTGAAACAGTTGCAATAAATACATTTTTTTTTATTGTTTATGTAATATTTAAGTATAGTACAATTACCCTTAGCTCTCCCTTTAACAAATAAACAACGTTTGCAAACTCAGTTGTACAACTTGACCACTGGTTTGTTGTAGAAAAGTGGATGACTTTAAATATCTCAGATTCCAGTTCACTTATAATGTTGAGATGGCGACTAACATGAAGTATTTTCGCCCCGTAAGACAAACCTGGAATCCAGTGTTTTAATTATTGCAATGAAAGCTTCTTTCTCGACTGTTTATAGAGGAATATTATATGATTTGCTGCCTACTGAAGCCTACAGCTGTTGTATTAACTGTGTTATGGTATGGCGGTATTTGAAAAATCCATATGGTATGAGGAATCAAAGGCGGTATACTGAATGTACCATCATACCGCCCAGCCCTAACATGACATCAGGAATACAGTCTCTTGCAAATGCTTGGACATCTGTCTCTGAATCCCAATGCTTGGACATCTGTCTCTGAATCCCAATGCTTGGACATCTGTCTCTGAATCCCAATGCTTGGACATCTCTCTCTGAATCCCAATGCTTGGACATCTGTCTCTGAATCCCAATGCTTGGACATCTCTCTCTGAATCCCAATGCTTGGACATCTCTCTCTGAATCCCAATGCTTGGACATCTGTCTCTGAATCCCAATGCTTGGACATCTCTCTCTGAATCCCAATGCTTGGACATCTGTCTCTGAATCCCAATGCTTGGACATCTGTCTCTGAATCCCAATTGCTTGGACATCTGTCTCTGAATCCCAATTGCTTGGACATCTGTCTCTGAATCCCAATTGCTTGGACATCTGTCTCTGAATCCCAATTGCTTGGACATCTGTCTCTGAATCCCAATTGCTTGGACATCTGTCTCTGAATCCCAATTGCTTGGACATCTGTCTCTGAATCCCAATGCTTGGACATCTCTCCCTGAGTCCCAATGCTTGGACATCTCTCCCTGAGTCCCAATGCTTGGACATCTCTCCCTGAGTCCCAATGCTTGGACATCTCTCCCTGAGTCCCAATGCTTGGACACCTGTCTCTGAATCCAGATGCTTGGACATCTGTCTCTGAATCCAGATGCTTGGACATCTGTCTCTGAATCCAGATGCTTGGACATCTGTCTCTGAATCCAGATGCTTGGACATCTGTCTCTGAATCCAGATGCTTGGACATCTGTCTCTGAATCCAGATGCTTGGACATCTGTCTCTGAATCCAGATGCTTGGACATCTGTCTCTGAATCCCGATGCTTGGACATCTGTCTCTGAATCCCGATGCTTGGACATCTGTCTCTGAATCCCGATGCTTGGACATCTGTCTCTGAATCCCTATGCTTGGACATCTGTCTCTGAATCCCAATGCTTGGACATCTGTCTCTGAATCCCGATGCTTGGACATCTGTCTCTGAATCCCGATGCTTGGACATCTGTCTCTGAATCCCGATGCTTGGACATCTGTCTCTGAATCCCGATGCTTGGACATCTGTCTCTGAATCCCGATGCTTGGACATCTCTCTCTGAATCCCGATGCTTGGACATCTCTCTCTGAATCCAGATGCTTGGACATCTCTCTCTGAATCCCGATGCTTGGACATCTCTCTCTGAATCCAGATGCTTGGACATCTCTCTCTGAATCCAGATGCTTGGACATCTCTCTCTGAATCCCAAATCTGTTTTGTTGTCTTTGGTAATTCGGTGGACAATATAAAAATGTGTTTGCTCTGTTAAGCATTTTGGAAAATCAAGCCTAAAACACTAAAGTTCCATGACTTTTGAACTTGCCATGTTTTATGTAATTGTGCAGTTAAAGGTGCTGAAGTTTCCTGCCAAAAGCTTCTCAGGTTTCACAAAACATGGAATTTTACCAGGGTTGCCCGACTGTTTCATAAGACAGTATCTTTTATTAAGAACACAAGTGGGCAATGTGGTACAAATATCGTTATCAGGTGCTGAAATGAAAGTGCTTTGCACCCAAAAAACTGTAGAACAAAGGTTTAGACCAACACTGTGTGAGTTTTTTTTCACTGCTTCATACAGACACGACCATCTACAATTTTTAATTCTTTTTTTACAAACTGTGATCAAGGCTGAGCAAATTCCGTGTATTGAAATAGAAATTAGGTGATAATAGTGGCAGAGAAATGTTATTTCAGGAACTTATTTCCACTTGAAAAATGAACAAAATATGGATGGATTCCAAACATTTGTGTAAGGATTCCAGTTGATGAAGTGTGACGTATGTATTCTATGTCTCATTCACTTTGAAATGCAGGTTGTAAAGTAAATGCTTCCTGAGCTCAATGCATCTGTTATACCGTGGCAAGATCTTTACATTAGTCCAACACTGATAGTAATTATTTTTATGAATATCTGTTGATGACTTTGTGATACTAGCATTATTGTTCTTTTTTAATAGAATTGCTGTTGATACCTGCAAAGCCAGAAATAACAGTGACAGCTAAGCCTGGCGTAACATTTAGGGTATTTAGTGGACACTTTTATCCAAAGTTACTTGCAATTGTGCAAGCAGTTGAGGGTTAAGGGTAGGGATGTAACGATACACTCTACCCACGATACGATACGATTCACGATACTGGGTTCACGAGACGATTTTTTTCCCGATTTTTTTTTGTTTTTAAACTGAAATTGAAAACAAATGATGACAAAGTTTCCTTTTATTATTTCTCTTAAAAAAATAATAATAATAAATAATAAAATACTATATTTGTGATTATCTTTTATTTATGTAAATAATGAATGCCCTTTTGTTTCTGAGGTAGGCACAAACTGTGCAACCAGGCGTATGGCGCCAGTGACGGCATCCAGGCGAGGTGTATAGCGCCAGCGCCCTCTGCTGTTTAAAGTGATTATCGATTTGAATCGTGGAATTTTTGAATCGGTTATTAACTGTATTGTGTTGAATCGTTACATCTCTAGTTAAGGGTCTTGCTTTGGAACCTAACATTGCCAGCTTGGTGGTGGTGGGGCTTGAACCAAGGGCATTCTTATCACTAATTCATTACCAAAAACCACTGAGCTACACACTGTCCAAGCTAAACATTGGCTAGTTGTTTTCTAGTAACAGATTATTGTATTAGATTACTATATTGTTTATAGTGTAGTTAGTGATTTGCCTTTTTCTTAACAGCTACTATTGAACAACATGAAACTATATATATATATATATATATATATACTGTATATATTATGAGTCAAAAAAGGACCTCTGTAACTTTGGCCATAAGTTTGGCAAATGAAGCTACAATAACTTGTTAAATGATCATCTTCACAATGATATTTTTATATAAACAATACATGATAACTTTAACTGTGTACAGTAAAATGTCAATTTATGACCAAATTCAACATTATAATGTTTGTGCAAAAGAACCTTGTGGAAGTTGAATGGCTCTGTGTTTGCTAAATACTTCAGAAAGATGATGATAAGAAAGACGGCTGTAATATATGTTGTTGGGACTTTCAGTGGTCTTGGAGCCGCAGTGGAAGTGGAGACACTGGTTTAAGCAGCTCTTTGATTCTGACTTTGACTTAATAGAGCTTCCAGTGCTAAAATATCCAAGTCAGTTGCTGCACCCTTATACAGGAATGATGAGCCTCAGCTCACAGTGCAGTAAAAATGAAATCAGTGCTCGATCACATCCAACCAGTTCAGTCCACCAGTTCAGCACGCCAGTAGTCGTCCATCCTGTTCGTCTTTAATCTTCAACATGTACAGGCAGTGATGGATTCACTTTTCTATTCCGAGTTTCCAAATCCACGAGAGAGGCAGCGAGGTCACTGCTCGCCCTCTCCAACCGTCTCACTTCCAGCCAGACAATTAATCATGCTGCCTCACATCCTGCTTTTATTACTACCCTCTTTTGTTGGTTGCGTTCGCCTTTCCTGGCTTTCTAACATACAGTCCCGGCTAGCGCTCGTGTTTACGTTCACATGTTTCAGCCACAGACGCGTAAACTTTATCACTGTGTGTCCAAATTCTGATCTATGAACAAATCTTATGTAGCTTTCAGGACCCCACTGATCATGGTGAACCATCCTGAGCACTTCACAGAGACTAACATGGTAACGACTTGTTAGTGTGTTCTGTATGAGCACAGCAGGTGAAGCAGTGTAAAATACTTGGCTAGAATAACCCACCAACACCTGATTTAAAAAAAAAAAAAAGAAAAAAGCACATCCTGATAGAACGTCCCAAATAGACAGACCTGAAAACCATAAAAAATAATTTTAGACAACACAGGAACAGTTTTAAACTACCTCACAGCTATAAAAATTAAAATATAAGATAGACCCACAATATAAAGATAAGATACAATAAGCAGACAAACATAATACCAATGTACATGCCACACTGCACTTTATACATGCTGTATAATACTGTAACTGCACCTTACCTTACTTTACTATTTATCTTATGTTATTTTTATATTTGCAAATTCTGCTGAACATGTACATTGTCTACATATAGTCTTGTATTGTTGTAAATTGTAGAGAGCTAACAACAGCCGGAAACAAATTCCTTGTGTGTGTGTGAACATACTTGGCGAATAAAGCTGATTCTGATTCTGAATATGGTGTTAAAACTCAGATAAATAAATAAAATATCCAGAGACGAGTTAACTTTATCAATGCGTCCAATTTCCGATCTATGAACAGATCTTATGTAGCTTTTAGGACCCTATTGAATATAGTGGACCCTCCTGAGCACTTCACAGAGACTAACATGATGATAACAGGCTTGTGTGTGTTGTTCTGTATGAGCATAGCAGGTGCAGCAGTGTTGTTAGGATTTTTTTTATTCCCCCAGCCTTTCAAATACGCCAAACACCCATTATGATAAAGCACATCCTGATGGAACGTCCCAAATACACGGAGGAAAGACAACAAGTACACCTAAGTACTTGAAACCATAAAATCAATTCTTACACAACACAGGAACAGTTTTAAACTACCTCACAGCTATAAAAATGAAAATATAAAATAGGCCCACAATGTAAAGACCAGATACAATAAGCAGACTCGAACATAATACCGATCATGCCCTAAAAAGACTCATTTGGATTAAACATGGTGTTAAAATCCGAACAAACGAACTGGATTAAACTTTTTTAATGCACAGTGTGTTCATCGTCTAATCGCAGGACGCTGTTTGGTTCTATTTTCGGTTGGAGGTTATTTTATCTGGTCGCCATCACTGCTAGTCGACGGCTTAACGTCAACCAAGACGCTTATAGCAAACCATAGTTAAATCAGCATTTATTTTTACATGGTAGAAACCCTATCGTAAACAATAGACTACATTGTGGTTTTAGAAGAGTCTTCAGACAGGATGTGAAGGAAACTACGAGTTACCGCAGGCTAAGTCTCACAGGGCTAGCCTTTTCCTCTGGCCAGATTTCATTCCATCTGTACTCATATTCCCAAAAATTCATTTTAAACACTCGCTCACTAAAATTTTAGCTGTTTACTCTTGTAATGGATTATATTCTTCTGGATTTGGGCTTTTTCACGGAAGGGAAACATCAGAGAGTTTTTCTAGATGCTAAATCTTGTCTGGAGATGTAAGATGGCCTCGCAGTGCTAACTCTGTTCTGCTCCCGACAATATGTGAATATACTGTGTATGTATTTCTTTATTAAGCGAGTGCATCACTACGTTGTTTTGTAAACCGGAGTGATCCTTGACTAACACCATATAAATAGTGAAATTCTACAGTAATGAACGCAGCTCTGCTCCCACCGCCTCGTGAAACGCTCGCATTACAGACGTTACACTTCACTGTTGGACCTGTTTCACTTTCCAATTTAAAGTATTTCCACACAGCGGACACGCTGACGTCAAACGAAGGATCGGGTTTAGGATCGGCCTTAGTAAAGCCGATACCGATCAGCTAAAAAATGCCTTGATCGGCCCCGAGTCCGATCTTTGAGATCGGATCGGGACATCCCTAAAAAATCAGTTATTAGAAGATTAGAAGAAGAAGATATACTTTATTTGTTATATATACATATACAGGTGTACAGTACAATGAAATTCTTTCTTCGCATATCCCAGCTTGTTTGGAAGCTGGGGTCAGAGCACAGGGTCAGCCATCGCACGGCGCCCCTGGAGCAGACAGGGTTAAGGGCCTCGCTCAAGGACCCAACAGTGGCTGCATAGCAGAGCCTGGATTTGAACCGCCAATCTTCCGGTTGATAGCCCAAAGCCCTACCCACTAGGCCACCACTGTCCCATATACAGTGTATCACAAAAGTGAGTACACCCCTCACATTTCTGCAAATATTTTATTATATCTTTTCATGGGACAACACTATAGACATGAAACTTGGATATAACTTAGAGTAGTCAGTGTACAAGTTGTATAGCAGTGTAGATTTACTGTCTTCTGAAAATAACTCAACACACAGCCATTAATGTCTAAATAGCTGCAACATAAGTGAGTACACCCCACAGTGAACATGTCCAAATTGTGCCCAAAGTGTCAATATTTTGTGTGACCACCATTATTATCCAGCACTGCCTTAACCCTCCTGGGCATGGAATTCACCAGAGCTGCACAGGTTGCTACTGGAATCCTCTTCCACTCCTCCATGATCACGGAGCTGGTGGATGTTAGACACCTTGAACTCCTCCACCTTCCACTTGAGGATGCGCCACAGGTGCTCAATTGGGTTTAGTCCATCACCTTTACCTTCAGCTTCCTCAGCAAGGCAGTTGTCATCTTGGAGGTTGTGTTTGGGGTCGTTATCCTGTTGGAAAACTGCCATGAGGCCCAGTTTTCGAAGGGAGAGGATCATGCTCTGTTTCAGAATGTCACAGTACATGTTGGAATTCATGTTTCCCTCAATGAACTGCAGCTCCCCAGTGCCAGCAACACTCATGCAGCCCAAGACCATGATGCTACCACCACCATGCTTGACTGTAGGCAAGATACAGTTGTCTTGGTACTTCTCACCAGGGCGCCGCCACACATGCTGGACACCATCTGAGCCAAACAAGTTTATCTTGGTCTCGTCAGACCACAGGGCATTCCAGTAATCCATGTTCTTGGACTGCTTGTCTTCAGCAAACTGTTTGCTGGCTTTCTTGTGCGTCAGCTTCCTTCTGGGATGACGACCATGCAGACCGAGTTGATGCAGTGTGCGGTGTATGGTCTGAGCACTGACAGGCTGACCTCCCACGTCTTCAACCTCTGCAGCAATGCTGGCAGCACTCATGTGTCTATTTTTTAAAGCCAACCTCTGGATATGACGCCGAACACGTGGACTCGACTTCTTTGGTCGACCCTGGCGAAGCCTGTTCCGAGTGGAACCTGTCCTGGAAAACCGCTGTATGACCTTGGCCACCATGCTGTAGCTCAGTTTCAGGGTGTTAGCAATCTTCTTATAGCCCAGGCCATCTTTGTGGAGAGCAACAATTCTATTTCTCACATCCTCAGAGAGTTCTCTGCCATGAGGTGCCATGTTGAATATCCAGTGGCCAGTATGAGAGAATTGTACCCAAAACACCAAATTTAACAGCCCTGCTCCCCATTTACACCTGGGACCTTGACACATGACACCAAGGACGGACAACGACACATTTGGGCACAATTTGGACATGTTCACTGTGGGGTGTACTCACTTATGTTGCCAGCTATTTAGACATTAATGGCTGTGTGTTGAGTTATTTTCAGAAGACAGTAAATCTACACTGCTATACAAGTTGTACACTGACTACTCTAAGTTATATCCAAGTTTCATGTCTATAGTGTTGTCCCATGAAAAGATATAATGAAATATTTGCAGAAATGTGAGGGGTGTACTCACTTTTGTGATACACTGTATATATATAGAATCAACGATATGCTTCCAACTTTGTGGCAGTGGTTTGGGAAAAGGTCCTTCGCTCTTCCACCAGGACTGTTACCAATAATTGTGTCCCATAAAGACACGGTTTGCTGTTTTTGGTGAGGAGGAACTTCAGCGGCCAGCACATTAACCCCATTAAACATTTTTGGCTTGAAGTGGACTGTTGATTTGATCACAAATGCGGTTGAAAACCTTCCTAGGAGACTGAACACCCTTACAGCCGCAAAGGTGGGGACTCTGCGGTTTTGTACTGGGGTGTCCACCTACTTTTGTGCAACAGAAAAATAATACGCATTCGATTTTCTGCCCAGAGTACAAATTATGAGTAACTCCTAGTATTAAGACTAGGATTGGCCAGTTTCAATAGACTGCACCTGTTGGGTATGTTTCTAATTAGTTATGTTAACAATAACATCATTATGTACCGAATATTGGCACTGCTTCGTGCATTCCGATCAGGCGGAGCTGGCTCACTTAGGCTGCATGTACGGGCAGCGATTCGGCTCCTTCGATTTAAAACCTGTTCCCTTTAAAAGGCAGCGTAAGATCGTAGGATCACGTTTACATTCTCAGAGAAGTTCTCAGTGAAAGGCATGATGGGAAGATTCGACACTCCAGGTAGAGCTGCAGTCCAAAATAAATCGTAATCTTAATAAGCGACACGCAAATGACCTGAACTGAGGTTTGACCCGCAGTCTGGGTCTGGTGTGGGATTTGCGGCGTGGTCTAACCCACGTACTGTGCTGTTACTCTGCAGGTGCCGGAGGCGGAGGCAATGACGTGCAGTGGTGCTTCTCTCAAGTCAAAGGGGCGATCGATGATGACGTAGCTGAAGGTAGGTGTTCCCGTAGGTGATTTAAATCCAACCGTCCCGCAATCCTGCTGTATTAAATGGCTACACGGTGTCTCGTTTACACAAACGTTGAGAGAGTATGTAGGATGTAAATAAAGATTTGTACGGTTTGTATTTGTATTAAGAGATAATGAACATTATACATTATCAGTATTAGCTTTGTTGTAAATATGTGCTAATGCCCAGTTTGATGCCTGAACCACATTCCAAAATATGGACAGAAGTAAAATAAGTGGAGAGGAGAGGTTAGGATAGGATAAAAAGCCTTTTTGGATCTTTCCACAGGTGAATAGGTAACAGGTGCTACTCTCATGATTGGCTATACAAGGAACAAAGATGAATAGCGTAGCTTTAATACATACGAATGATCATGCTCTGTATTGCTCTGCTCCTTATGTCCAGACCAGATAACAGACCACTGAAGTCGTGCGTCATTCTGTAGTCCTCGTTATGCCCATATTTGGAGACCCGGGTCTAAGTCAGATTTCCTATACGGGGTTTTCAAAAAAATCGTCTCTAACGCATCCTGTGCTAAATAAACATGTTCAGAACCCTGTACGTTTTGTCCTGTGTCAATTTTTCTCCTGTACATCACTGGATCCCCTGAATTACGAGGCTTTTAAAGGATCGTAACACTAATAATGCCACACACATTCATTAGACATCACTGAACTACACCAATCGAATTGACGGAAAGAGCAGACCGCTTTTGTTGAGTACAACCAAAGGCGTGACACCCGACCGTCCTCGCTTTCTACCTTAATGTAGCTAGCTACTAAAAATATAAAGTAAAACTTGTGAATATCACTCCACTGTTACACCGGTGAGTCGCGCTGCTTCGTGCGGTTATTTAAGAGGCTTATACAAGAAAAAAAAAGGAAAATTTAAGAGGCTTCCAGTCTAGTGACGTCAATTCCGTGCGCAGTAGCATTAGCTTACATGTAGCAATATTCACATTTTGACTCTTTAACGACTTCATAATTCAGAGGATCCAGTGATAATAGACAGAAGAATCTCCATAAAACAAAACGTAACAGCTTTGGAACATGTTTTATGACTACAGGATGCGAGAGAGGCAATTTGCGAAATCTCCATTCATTTTTCCCATTCAAAATTTCTGTTAGACCCGGGTTACCAAATATGGGCATAACAACATGGCGTGGACTACAATATGACGACACGACTTCATGGGTCTATAGGAGTCGCTGTTGCTGCGATCTGTCATTTTTTTCCAGCTATCCTTCAACACACGTGGCTGATTGTGTCTGTAGAGCGACCAACCAGACAAAACAACTCTGGATCTGGAACTGGTTTCATTCAGAGACCCACAGACCCACATCTGCACCAGTTTTTACTGGAACGTCATTAACGAAGAGTGCTGCACAACACATAATAGAAGTATATAGTAGTAACAAGTGCATAGGTTACCTGCAAGCATGTGTGCTCTTGTTACAGGTGTTTGTTTCTATTCGAAACGCAAGCGTGGGCCAACTATTGGTGCTAAAAAACATTTTCCTTCCTCTACAACAGATATCATCACAGCTCATGCCAAAGAACATACTACTGTTTATTTGCCTCGCTGGGAATGAATGTTCCTGATTCGGATTCTACTTATTTTTGCTAAAAAATTATTATTTGCTATCAAAATTAGGTTCTAAACTGGAGTAGAACCGTCTCCATGCTGGTTGAAGACTGACACCTATTACAATAAAGCATATCCTAATAGAATTCCCAATAAACTAGACCCACAAGATATAGTAAGCAGACTCGAACATCGACCGATCATGCCATGAAATGACACAAATGTGTTAAACATGGCCTTTAAATCCAAACAAACAAAACTTGAGACTGAACCTGGGAAGTATTAATGGGCAAGCATATGAGCCCATCACGCCACCTGAGCTCCCAATACGGTCAGTCTAATTCAGACTTCTAAAAGATTGTAAACCTTGTTGCTAAATTTTTACTGAACAATTTGTATTCAAGCTTTGAAACATCCTATTTATTTATTTAATTGTTTAGCACTGTAGTAAACCATCACCATTGTGGATCGGCTATGTAAACACAACGTCAGTGGTACACAGCAGAACTCTCTGCTTGAATTCTCTGGTGCAGACTGGAAATGTCAATAATGTCTGTATAACTTCACCTGCTGAATTTCTGAGGTTTGGGGCTGAGCAGAGGCGTCTGCCTTCAGCACAATTACACCCCCGGACTAAGAAGTTCAATTCCGACAGTGAATCCTGTGACATTTCCTTCCCACACAGAGAGATGGATTATATCATCTGATTATCTGTGTAACTGTACCTGCTTCAGGTCCACTGTTATTCATTTAGCAGATGCTTTTATCTCAGGCACCATCGTTCTCTTCAAGCGTAGATCTATCAGAAGTTCAAAAACGTTCCTTCCACTGCAGGGCTGAACCGACAGCATGAAATGTTGAGAATTTGTTACAGCTATTGCTGTCCTATAGGTGCATAAAATGTTTAGACTCTTTAAATGCAGCTTTTAAACGGATTTGGTGCCTGCACACTGGAGGTTGGGGTCGGTGTTCATACTCTGTAGCGATCTGTAGCTCCGCTTTTAATCGGAATCAAGCGTCAGCTGTTGGAAATAAATTAAAATGACGTTTTAACCGTCAGCATTAATCAAACAACGACTTCTTTGTCAGTTATTGATTTAACTGGGTCATCATTATCATCCCTAGAATTAAGTGAGCGGACTACGTACACAGTGATGTACAGTAATGTGTTTTTATTATTAGTTTTTAAAATTATTCTCCTCTAGCGTTGGAAAACTGAATGGTACACACAGACCACAAACAAACAAACAGTGGGTAGCACTGTCGCCTCACAGCCTCCCGGGTGGAGCAGTCCGGGTTCTCTCTGTGTGTTCTCCCCGTGTCTGTGTGGGTTTCCTCTGGGAGCTCCGGTTTCCTCCCACAGTCCAAAGACGTGCTTGAGGTGAATTAGAGATACAAAATTGTCCATGACTGTGTTTGCCATTAAAAACTTGAACTGATGAATCTTGTATAACCAGTAACTACCGTTCCTGTCATGAATGTAACCAAAGTGTAAAACATGACGTTAAAACTTAATAAATAAATAAATAAACCAAAAACTACGTATTGACCAAGTCATACTTGCAAGGTTCAGAATCGGTGCCATCAAAATCAAAATGTAAAATAGCCCAAATTATAAAGATAAGATAAAATAAGCAGACAGAAACATACCTATCTTTCCATAAAATGACGCATACGTGTTAAACATGGCATTAAAATCCAAATAAATAAATAAAATTCTCCCCTAACACACACATGCCATTTTTACCAGCTGGTGGTGGAATCCCAAAACGATCTTTTACATGTATGCAGGATAACGCTCCATATTCCTCCGCTGCTCATGCCGCATCCTAGTCCAGAGACAGCAGGGGTCACTGTTGCAGCAACCTGACTCTCAGAAAGCAGCTGATTATGTCCATAGAGCGACCAAGCAAGCCAATGGAGCCCTTATTCTGATTTTTTTAAATTATTGAGACTTTAAGTAGACTAAAACAATATTGGATCATACAGACCCCAGACCAAAAGGTCGTCTTGAGAAAATAATTAGGCATGAATTTAAGTGACTCCGGGTCTTGACTGCTTATGTGAAACGTGTGGGCTGTTCCATCATCACAGAAGTGTTGGAGTAACGAGGCTGGATCGTTTCACCAGGCGCTGATCAGTTCTAAACCAGTCGTAAGGGATTCTACCTTCGATTTGTTTCACTGACAGCGTAAACATCAGCTCACATGCTGGAGCTTGTCTGTGACATTCCTGCTCAGAACACGCTGGTGCTTTTAACTCTCTACAGAAAGCACTTTAATCACCAGCACGCCGAGCCGTACCTGAAGCAGGGTTTGTTTTGGATGTCGGTGATTAACTCATGTAGGACAGTGGGAGCCTAGTGGGTAGGGGTTTGGGATGTCAGTCGGACATTTGTGGGGTCGAATCCCAACATGCAGCCACTGTTGGCTCCAGGGGTGGCGTACAAGGTCTGACCTTGGGATAATTTTATTGTACTGTACATGTGTACATATGACAAATATGGTGTTTTTTTATTTATTTACTTACATTTTCATTTTACATTTGGCATTTAGCAGACGGCTTTTATCCAAAGCCACTTACAGTACAGTGACAGTGTACAGACAGCGTATGTATATACACCGACCAGGCATAACATTATGACCACTGACAGCTGAAGGGAATAACACTGATTATCTCTTCATCACGGCACCTGTTAGTGGGTGGGATATATTACACAGCAAGTGAACATTTTATCCTCAAAGTTGGTGTTCGAAGCAGGAAAAATGGACGAGCGTGAGGATTAGAGCGAGTTTGACGAGGACCAAATTGTGATGGCTAGACGTCTGGGTCAGAGCATCTCCAAAACTGCAGCTCTTGTGGGGTGTTCCTGGTCTGCAGTGGTCAGTATCTATCAAAAGTGGTCCAAGGAAGGAACAGCGGTAAACCGGCGACAGGGTCATGGGCGACCAAGGCTCATTGATGCATGTGGGGAGCGAAGGCTGGCCCGTGTGGTCCGATCCAACAGACGAGCTACTGTAGCTCAAACTGCTGAAGAAGTTAATGCTGGTTCTGATAGAAAGGTGTCAACACAATATTAGAAAGGTGGTCATAATGTTATGCCTTGTGTGTGTTTATATATATATATATATATATATATATATATGTATTTAATATATAAATAAGTATTTTGTGCATGGTCATTCACCTCCCCTCCAGCAACCTTTCCTTCTGTATTCTGTTCTTGATCTCAACACTTCTGCCTACAACTGTTCCATGCCTGTTACTCCTGACATAAAAGTGGATGTGCTGTTCTATTATGGACCCTCAGTCTGATTCAATGCCTCCCTTTTAACCACACACACACACACACACACACACACACACACACACACACTCTTACATAAAGGCCGCAGGGGGTGTCAGGCCTACACAAAAGACTCCTCTCCGATCTTCCTTCAGCGCTGTCGTTCTGCTCCACTGGACAGCCGAGGGTTAAAGAATGAGTCAGACTCCATCTCGCTGGATGTCCAGCCGCGTGCACCTTGCTGTCTCTAAGAACTATTTTAGAGCAGCGTGGGAGTGTGTAAGACATGAGCTGATTATAAATCTAGCCTATAACTCTTACATATTATTACATTCGACTATGCAATAAATGGCCAACACTAAAACTATATGGCTGGCAAAACATCACATCTTATGTGCTTTTAAAGCTTTTCACTTCGAAACCATGGGCATCGATGCCAAGCTAGTACAGCTGTCTCCAGACTTAATAATAACACCCTTTATTTACATTTCCTTTTTTCTTCTCACTCTGGGTTGTGTTCATTTATGATATACTCTAGAACATCTTACATTTTCTTTGATCATCATTGCAAGGTCACTACATCCGTCTGGCATGACCAGACTTTGAGAATCTAAGAACTAAGACTGGCTCAGTGGGGGTCCTATGGGTTTCCCTTTCCTTTGATGGAAGGGGAAGAGGGTGTGACGAAGTGTACAAAGCCAAAAATATGTGGATCAGTGTGTTTAAAAACAACATTGGGTGTTCAGGATGTGCGATAGTCTAATGTGGTAGTTCACCACCAAAAAGAATGTATTAGTATAGTGGGGTGTATACGGGAGTACAATGGTGTATAGGATGTGTAGGAAAGTACATGAGTATATAGGGGGAGTACAGGGGTGTAAAGGAAAATACAGGGGTATTTAGGGAGTACAGTGGTGTATAGGAAGGTACACTGGTTTATAGGAAAATACAGGGGTATATAGGGGTGTACAGGGATGTAAAGGAAAATATAGGGGAGTACAGGGTTGTAAAGGAAAATACAGGGGTATATAGGGAGTACAGTGGTGTATATGAAGGCACACTGGTTTGTAGGAAAATATAGGGGAGTACAGGGTTATATAGGGGAGTACAGGGGTGTAAAGGAAAATATAGGGGAGTACAGGGGTGTATAGGAAAATATAGGGGAGTACAGGGTTATATAGGGGAGTACATGGGTGTATATGAAAGTATTGGGGTGTATAGGAAAATACAGGGATATATAGGGGAATAAAGGGGTTGTATATGGGAGTACAGGGGTGTATAGGAAGGTATAAGGGAGTACAGGGGTTGTATAGTGAAGTACATGGGTGTATAGGAAAGTACAGGGGTATGTAGGGGAAAACAGGGGTGTATTTTGGAGTACAGGGGTGTATAGGGGAGTACAGGGGTGTATAGGGGAGTACAGGGGTGTATAGGGGAGTACAGGGGTATGTAGGTTAAAAACGGGTGTATTTTGGAGTACAGGGGTGTATAGGGGAGTACAGGGGTGTATAGAGGAGTACAGGTGTACATAGGGGATTACAGGGGAACATAGGGGAGTACAGGGGAATACAGGGTTTTACAGGAAAGTACAAAATTAGATATGAGACTTGGGTGGTAAGTATTATCATTCAATACTAGGAGTGTGTTTAAAAAGATCTATAAAAGGTCCAGACTTGTTTATTATTATGTATAAAACGTAACATCTGGGTCTCTTTGTTTGGAACAGCCGATATCATCTCCACCGTGGAGTTCAACCACTCAGGGGAGCTGTTAGCCACTGGAGACAAAGGTGGCCGCGTCGTCATCTTCCAGCAAGACACTGAGGTACCAAATACATTAACACGTTTCCCATCATCCATCACTGTAGTGAATAACTGAGAACTATGTTTTCCAGTGTTTCTCCATGTTGTTTTTTATCACAATAAAGCATTTAACAGGCGGTTAGGTTGTACAGTGGTGCGGCCACTTGGTTGTTTACATACAGACACGATTGGCCCAGCTGTGGATTACTGCATTGCACTCAGGGACCCACTGTGACCCTGACCAGGATAAAGCAGTGGTAAAACATGTAATATTCAGTGACTCATTGAAGCAAACAATCATTATACATCAAGCTGACGTTTTTATCCAAAGGGAATTACAATCGTTACCAAATACAAATGAAGCAGTTGAAGGTTGAGGTGCTGGTACTTAAACCAGTGACCTTCTGATTACTAGTCCTGTATTTTAACTGCTTATCTAACGCCAAACTAATTGATTTATTATTAATGACCTTCTCAAAACGATCAAATTACTGTCCTCTTATATTTTTATATTTGAGTCATTCAAGTCAACCCAAGACTTTTATGGACTCTTTATTAGGACGGGTGCAATGTGTGATCTCTGGGACTGGTCCAGATCCGGTGCGAGTTGGGGTGGGGTCACGTTTACATTTTCGGTATTAAGCAGGCACTCTTATCCAAAGCAACTTGAAGTACTGTGACCGTGTACTACCTAAGCAGTTTATGGTTAAGGGCCTTGCTCACTGACCCAACAGTAACAACCTGGCAGTGATGGGGCTTGAACCAAAAGCCTTTTGATTACTAGTCCAGTGTCTTAATCACTAGGCTACAACTGGCCTTGGTCACATGGTGTTAGCACGGCTCTCCGTACACGATACAGCTCTGTGTGGGAACCCAACACTGACCGGTGATAAGAAGCGGCCTTGGATTGGACACGTGTCTATAGGGGGCGTGTGGTGATCTGGCTCTCCTTGATCAGGCGAAGGTTGTGCATGACATGCAACAGCGGGTTTACAATCGGGAAGTGGAAATGACTAGACTGGGAGATAAAGGAATATAAACATGGTGTAAAACAACTAAATAAATAAATAAATACATGTTTAACCACATGCTCCTCTGCCCTCCTCCCCCCATTTCCAGAACAAAAGCCAGCCGCATTGCCGCAGCGAGTACAACGTTTACAGCACCTTCCAGAGCCACGAACCTGAATTCGACTACCTGAAGAGTCTGGAGATCGAGGAGAAGATCAACAAGATCCGCTGGCTGCCACAGAAAAACGCCGCACAGTTTTTGCTGTCTACGAACGGTCAGTGTTAAAGCGCGGTGTAACGGTAGCGTAGGAAGGTTCACTAGCCGTCCCACGGCTGCGGTCATCAGCTCGTGTTTCCTGCAGTAGGGAAGCGGATACGCTTCAGATCAGAACGAGCGGATCTGAGGATGTTTGCCAGCGAGGGTGCGCTCACCAGATCGGATTGATTCCGCTCTGTGATCTAAAGCTGCACTGGTCAGTGTTTTCACGCCTTCCTTTCAAAATAGGAGGCAACAAAGTGCTTCTGTCAAAGCAGCCTGATTAATGCGGTAATGTCTCTTATAGTGTGAAAACAAACAGTGCAGCTATCCGTTCAGTCCCAACCTCTAGTGATCTCTCTATATAGACGCATTTTACGTCACCTCTTAGATCCATTAAAATGCTGCTTACTGAGAAACCTTCATTCTTAGTGACAATCTGACTGAATATCAAGGGAGCGTCCGATGCGGTGAAGGCAGTAATAGATACGTATATTTTATTACATCAAAAAAATACATTATGGCATTTGGGAGACGCTTTTATCTAACGTGACTTACAGCTGTGACTGAATACAATGCAAGCAATTTTGGGTTAAGAGCCTTGCTCAGGAGCCCAACGGTGTCAATATGGATTTGGTGGTGCGTGAACTAGTGATCTTCTAAATACTAGCCCATCACCTTGACCACTGAAATACTTATATTTGGCTCAGTGGGTAGCACTGTCGCCTCACAACAAGAAGGTCCTGGGTTCGATCTCCAGGTGGAGCAATCTGGGTCCTTTCTGTGTGGAGTTTGCATGTTCTCCCCGTGTCTGCATGGGTTTCCTCTGGGAGCTCCTGTTTCCTCCCACAGTCTTTCAAAGACGTGCAGGCGAGGTGAATTGGAGACACTAAATTGTCCATGACTGTGTTTGAACTTGTGAGCTGATGAATCTTGTGTAATGAGTAACTACCGTTTGTCATGAATGTAACCAAAGTGTAAAACGTGATGTTTAAATCCTAATAGATATATTAGTTAATAAAAAAGCAGCTTTTCAGACACCGAACGTTGCAGTTTGATCTTTCTCGTCCTGTTCTGCACTTTAACAGATAAAACTATAAAACTGTGGAAGATTAGCGAACGTGATAAAAGACCAGAGGGCTACAACCTCAAAGAGGAGGACGGACGCTGCAGAGACTCCACCACCATTACCACCCTACGGGTACGTACACATGCAGCGCAACATCCCATAATAGCGAATATCAACCAAAAAGCCACTAATGCAACTGAACCGCCGTGGTCATAAAGTTCTGCTTGATCCCAGGACACTACGGCCTTATAGGAAATGAACAAGAGACAACATTCCCAATCCATAATGCCCTTTAAAATCAGTCCCTATACACACACAGGTAATGAAAGCAAATCGACCCCCTACTTTGATGTTTAAGGACCATCATGATAATAGCCATAGCAGCTGACATGGTGTTAATAATTAAACACACACACGCACTCCACAACACTGATAGATATTAAAGAAACCCTAATGAATGGAGTAATAAACACTCTGTACTCCGTGTCCTGTTAGGTGCCGGTGTTCAGGCCCATGGACCTGATGGTGGAGGCGAGTCCCCGCCGCGTTTTCGCCAACGCTCACACGTACCACATCAACTCCATCTCGGTGAACAGCGACGACGAGACGTACCTGTCCGCCGACGACCTGCGCATCAACCTGTGGCACTTGGAGATCACCGATCGCAGCTTCAGCATCCTGAACAGCTCAGCAATCTCAAAACGAGCCCCATTTACATGCTGATTAGCAGTGTTGGGGTAGTTACTCAAAAAAATAATCCATTACGGATTACTTATTACTTATTACTTAACTAAAATTGTAATGGGATTATTTTACTCATTATTTCCTGGAAAATGTAATCTCATTACTTTACTTCCAAGTTACATTCTAAAACCCACACATACTGTATATACTGGAATCAAATCTACAAACTAATCTGGAAAGTAAAAAAAAAAAAAGATAGTAGTTGTTTTTGATTTATTTTGGTTTATTTAGGAACAAAATGTAGCAGTAGTTGCAACAAAACATTTATAAAATGAATGTAACTATACTTGATGCTACTGTTTTCTCTGAACAAGTCCATATGTCTTTAAGCAATAGAAAAATATAGTCCAATAAAATCTTCAGTGGTCCAACAAAACAAAACCTACATTTCAAGCATGTGAACAGCCAAGTATATGAACTGAACAAAAAACTCTTCATAAATTAATATATAAATCTTATATACAGTGTATCACGAAAGTGAGTACACCCCTCACATTTCTGCAAATATTTCATTATATCTTTTCATGGGACAACACTATAGACATGAAACTTGGATATAACTTAGAGTAGTCAGTGGACAGCTTGTATAGCAGTGTAGATTTACTGTCTTCTGAAAATAACTCAACACACAGCCATTAATGTCTAAATAGCTGGCAACATAAGTGAGTACACCCCACAGTGAACATGTCCAAATTGTGCCCAAATGTGTCGTTGTCCCTCCCTGGTGCCATGTGTCAAGGTCCCAGGTGTAAATGGGGAGCAGGGCTGTTAAATTTGGTGTTTTGGGTACAATTCTCTCATACTGGCCACTGGATATTCAACATGGCACCTCATGGCAAAGAACTCTCTGAGGATGTGAGAAATATAATTGTTGCTCTCCACAAAGATGGCCTGGGCTATAAGAAGATTGCTAACACCCTGAAACTGAGCTACAGCATGGTGGCCAAGGTCATACAGCGGTTTTCCAGGACAGGTTCCACTCGGAACAGGCTTCGCCAGGGTCGACCAAAGAAGTTGAGTCCACGTGTTCGGCGTCATATCCAGAGGTTGGCTTTAAAAAATAGACACATGAGTGCTGCCAGCATTGCTGCAGAGGTTGAAGACGTGGGAGGTCAGCCTGTCAGTGCTCAGACCATACGCCGCACACTGCATCAACTCGGTCTGCATGGTCGTCATCCCAGAAGGAAGCTGACGCACAAGAAAGCCAGCAAACAGTTTGCTGAAGACAAGCAGTCCAAGAACATGGATTACTGGAATGCCCTGTGGTCTGACGAGACCAAGATAAACTTGTTTGGCTCAGATGGTGTCCAGCATGTGTGGCGGCGCCCTGGTGAGAAGTACCAAGACAACTGTATCTTGCCTACAGTCAAGCATGGTGGTGGTAGCATCATGGTCTTGGGCTGCATGAGTGTTGCTGGCACTGGGGAGCTGCAGTTCATTGAGGGAAACATGAATTCCAACATGTACTGTGACATTCTGAAACAGAGCATGATCCCCTCCCTTCGAAAACTGGGCCTCATGGCAGTTTTCCAACAGGATAACGACCCCAAACACAACCTCCAAGATGACAACTGCCTTGCTGAGGAAGCTGAAGGTAAAGGTGATGGACTAAACCCAATTGAGCACCTGTGGCGCATCCTCAAGTGGAAGGTGGAGGAGTTTAAGGTGTCTAACATCCACCAGCTCCGTGATGTCATCACGAAGGAGTGGAAGAGGATTCCAGTAGCAACCTGTGCAGCTCTGGTGAATTCCATGCCCAGGAGAGTTAAGGCAGTGATAATAATGGTGGTCACACAAAATATTGACACTTTAGGCACAATTTGGACATGTTCACTGTGGGGTGTACTCACTTATGTTGCCAGCTATTTAGACATTAATGGCTGTGTGTTGAGTTATTTTCAGAAGACAGTAAATCTACACTGCTATACAAGTTGTACACTGACTACTCTTAGTTATATCCAAGTTTCATGTCTATAGTGTTGTCCCATGAAAAGATATAATGAAATATTTGCAGAAATGTGAGGGGTGTACTCACTTTCGTGATACACTGTATATGAATCAATGTAGAGCCAAAATAATTTTATTTAAGAAGATATTTAATAAACTGCTGGATATAGCAGCACATAACAGTATGTTAAAGAGAAATATTTATATTGCCATCATTGCAATGCTACAGAACCTATTGCTTATTATATAAAAATGTGAGTAACGCAAGTAACGTAGTTTTTATTAAGTTAGTAACTGTAATGTGATTACAAAATATTGAACTGTAATGCTTTACATTACTTCGTTACAGAAAAAAGTAATCACATTACTGTAATGCGTTACTTTGTACCGCGTTACTCCCAACACTGCTGATTAGATAGACCAAACTGAAGGTACACGCCTAAAAAAGCTGATTTGTGTCAGTGTTAGTGTAACCATAATAATGTTGGTGTGGAAAGGGTAGGTGAATCGAGTACAGATTTGTCACCAGTTCGAATCTCAGCTTTGCTATCAGCCGGCTGGGCGCCTGCGCAGACACACGTTTGCTTGTGTGTCGTTAGGATGGCTGAACAGGGTTCCTCCACGAGGTGGCTGACCACAGATGGCAGTGCGTGTCTCTCTGCACTCGATACTGCGCTCTGTGAGACCCCGCCTTGGCAGGTGGAATCGAAGCAATTAGAGGGGCGCGTGAGAGCCATTCTCGATGGCATTGGGGTGGCGGCAGCGACAAGACAGACACCCACTTCAGTGTAGGGGGACGCGACTTATAGCAGTCCACGACCCCTTCTTATTTTCCCCATACTTTGGTCGATTCGCACATGAGGCCAGTCTTACACAGCTCCTTACACAGCGCCGAAGACCCCACTCTCTATTTAGTCGGGTCTTTTCTCAACTAGCAGACTAGTGGCCAACTTTGCCTGCTGCAGGCACTGCCGGTTGTGCCCGCTAGGGGGCGCCCAGCCAACTCTGACAGTTCAGAATCCCAGCGCTGTTGTGGTAGCGGAATATCTGCTTCGATGACATTATGCAGTCTTATAAACATGAGCCAAAATCTTAAAGGAATGTTTTACACCTTCAGGGATTCATGCCACAAACAATTAGGGTTGTTTTTGATCAGGTTAGATTTTACCCAGCATTAGTGCTGTTATCTGAAGGTATTTAGGGAACGATGTGTGGGTTATGTTGTTGGAATGTGCATCTCTGGTCTGGCGTGTCCGCACCTTAACGCACTGTCAGACATTGTGGACATCAAGCCGGCCAACATGGAGGAGCTGACGGAGGTGATCACGGCGGCCGAGTTCCACCCGCACGAGTGCAACACCTTCGTCTACAGCAGCAGCAAAGGAACCATTCGCATGTGTGACATGCGCGCCTCCGCCCTCTGCGACAAGCACTCCAAACGTGAGTATCGCCCATGGAGGTGCGCTGTACTGCCAAAAGTATGTGGACACCCCTCCTAATTGTGCACATCACACTGGCTAGCAGGCTCGATTTAAAGGAACTCCAGTGGCATCCAGTGCACAGAGCCCCGACCTCAGCCCCACTCAACGGCTTTGGAATGGGCTGGAACATCAGCTGAGGCTTTCTTGACCAACATTAATGCCTGTCCATACAAATGCTCTTTTGACCGAATGGGCTCAAATTCTAACAGACATACTTTAAAGTCTTGTGAGAAGCCTTCTGGCTGAAAAAAACACATAGTGGTCACTCTATTTTAAGACTATTTGGTATTGAAATTGACGTCCAACAAGCTTATGGTCAGATGTCCAAATACTTCTTTTTGCCCAAATGTTAAGTCCATCTGAGCTGAATGTACAGTGTATCACAAAAGTGAGTACACCCCTCACATTTCTGCAGATATTTAAGTATATATTTTCATGGGACAACACTGACAAAATGACACTTTGACACAATGAAAAGTAGTCTGTGTGCAGCTTATATAACAGTGTAAATTTATTCTTCCCTCAAAATAACTCAATATACAGCCATTAATGTCTAAACCACCGGCAACAAAAGTGAGTACACCCCTAAGAGACTACACCCCTAAATGTCCATATTGAGCACTGCTTGTCATTTTCCCTCCAAAATGTCATGTGACTCGTTAGTGTTACTAGGTCTCAGGTGTGCATAGGGAGCAGGTGTGTTCAATTTAGTAGTACAGCTCTCACACTCTCTCATACTGGTCACTGAAAGTTCCAACATGGCACCTCATGGCAAAGAACTCTCTGAGGATCTTAAAAGACGAATTGTTGCGCTACATGAAGATGACCAAGGCTACAAGAAGATTGCCAACACCCTGAAACTGAGCTGCAGCACAGTGGCCAAGATCATCCAGCGTTTTAAAAGAGCAGGGTCCACTCAGAACAGACCTCGCGTTGGTCGTCCAAAGAAGCTGAGTGCATGTGCTCAGCGTCACATCCAACTGCTGTCTTTGAAAGATAGGCGCAGGAGTGCTGTCAGCATTGCTGCAGAGATTGAAAAGGTGGGGGGTCAGCCTGTCAGTGCTCAGACCATACGCCGCATACTACATCAAATTGGTCTGCATGGCTGTCACCCCAGAAGGAAGCCTCTTCTGAAGTCTCTACACAAGAAAGCCCGCAAACAGTTTGCTGAAGACATGTCAACAAAGGACATGGATTACTGGAACCATGTCCTATGGTCTGATGAGACCAAGATTAATTTGTTTGGTTCAGATGGTCTCAAGCATGTGTGGCGGCAATCAGGTGAGGAGTACAAAGATAAGTGTGTCATGCCTACAGTCAAGCATGGTGGTGGGAATGCCATGGTCTGGGGCTGCATGAGTGCAGCAGGTGTTGGGGAGTTACATTTCATTGAGGGACACATGAACTCCAATATGTACTGTGAAATACTGAAGCAGAGCATGATCCCCTCCCTCCGGAAACTGGGTCGCAGGGCAGTGTTCCAGCATGATAATGACCCCAAACACACCTCTAAGACGACCACTGCTTTATTGAAGAGGCTGAGGGTAAAGGTGATGGACTGGCCAAGCATGTCTCCAGACCTAAACCCAATAGAACATCTTTGGGGCATCCTCAAGCGGAAGGTGCAGGAGCGTGAAGTCTCGAATATCCGCCAGCTCCGTGATGTCGTCATGGAGGAGTGGAAAAGCATTCCAGTGGCAACCTGTGAAGCTCTGGTAAACTCCATGCCCAGGAGAGTTAAGGCAGTTCTGGGAAATAATGGTGGCCCCACAAAATATTGACACTTCAGGAACTTTCACTAAGGGGTGTACTCACTTTTGTTGCCGGTGGTTTAGACATTAATGGCTGTATATTGAGTTATTTTGAGGGAAGAATAAATTTACACTGTTATATAAGCTGCACACAGACTACTTTTCATTGTGTCAAAGTGTCATTTTGTCAGTGTTCTCCCATGAAAATATATACTTAAATATCTGCAGAAATGTGAGGGGTGTACTCACTTTTGTGATACACTGTACTTTACCTGGTTTACCTGTTGTAATCGACCTTATACTGTGTCTCCCCTCAGTATTTGAAGAGCCAGAAGATCCCAGCAACCGCTCCTTCTTCTCAGAAATCATCTCTTCCATCTCTGACGTGAAGTTCAGCCACAGCGGCCGCTACATGATGACCCGCGATTATCTGTCTATTAAAATCTGGGACCTTAACATGGAGAACCGGCCAGTGGAGACGTACCAGGTAGGTTCCAGAACCTCATGGGTCTTGGACAATAACTGTGGTTAAACTGGTAACATTCAGTCTGCATGTTAATGGTGCTGTTTTAACCAGCATCCTGGTAGATCCTGATCATTGAAGTGTTTTACATTCACATTTTACATTTACATTTACGGCATTCAGCAGACGCTTTTTATCCAAAGCCACTTATTATACAGTTAAAGTATACAGTCTGAGCAATTGAGGTTTAAGGGCCTTGCTCAAGGGCCCAACAGCAGCAACCTGGCAGTAGTGGGGCTTGAACCAGCGACCTTCTGATTACTAGTCCAGTACCTTAACCACTAGGCTACGGCTTGCCTGTACTGTTTTATCTCTCAAAGCTAAAGAACAGGCTGCATTAAAACTACTATTGTCTCATAACCACTAGGGGGAGCTGCAGGGTCATATTGTGCGGCCAGCTGTCCACTAAACTGTAATTTATCATTTCATAATGATTTTC
This sequence comes from Trichomycterus rosablanca, assembly GCF_030014385.1. Lineage (NCBI taxonomy): Eukaryota > Metazoa > Chordata > Actinopteri > Siluriformes > Trichomycteridae > Trichomycterus > Trichomycterus rosablanca. The sequence goes on from NC_086005.1 coordinate 3,566,533, forward strand.
ACCGAGTTTACAGATACCCAGATTATCTTAATGTGTAGGGAGTGGCATGGTGGCTCGGTGGGTAGTACTGTGGCCTCACGGCAAGAAGGACCTGGGTTTGATTCCCAGGTGAAGCAGTCCGGGTCTTATCTGTGTGGGGTTTCTCCTGGGAGCTCCGGTTTCCTCCCGCAGTCCAAAGACGTGCAAGTGAGGTGAATTGGAGATACAAAATTGTCCATGACATGAATCTTCTGTAACGAGTAACTACCGTTTCTGTCATGAATGTAACCAAAGTGTAAAACATGACGTTAAAATCCTAATAAACTAACATAAATCAAGGATGTCCCAAGCTCCTCTATTTAGGAACTGTTGAGGCTGTTTTGGTCTTAGGAACACTCACAGCCTTAGATATTGTTTTATATCTTTGCCTTGATCCCTTTTAGACTCTCCCATCTGCACTTCAATGGAGTTTTAGACATGTCTAGAGATAATTAAAGTGAACAGGATGTGTTTTAGTGTTTAATTTTACTCTTATTCAAAAAATCCTGATTTTTAGTGTCATTACGGTGGATTAAGTGTAGAATGATGCATTAAAATGACAATTATAGCTGTTCAAAGCAAAAAGTGCAAAATAGTTAGGCTAAATAGTTTCTAAATCCACTGTATTTTTAATCCATTGGATTTTCTAAAAATCCACAACAGTTTGTATTTAGAGCTCAAAACAGGGTTCCAATGATTAAGACACTTCACAACAACTTCAGAAAGAGATACGAATCTGAAAATGCCATGCCTGCCTGTATTTTATAAGTCTATGTAAACATTTTGCAGCTGCTTTTATTACTTAGACATAATAGTACATTATTCAGTAATTAAGTGGTGTTTATGGTATCAGATTTTACAGTCTGGATCCATTTACTCACAGACGTCCAGCTTTCATCTGAACTGGCACCACTGTAATGTCAGAATTGCTATGAGCGAAAACACTGTCACTACTGAACTCTGGTTGTTTCCGCAGGTGCATGAATACCTCAGGAGTAAGCTGTGCTCGCTTTATGAAAACGACTGCATCTTCGACAAGTTCGAGTGCTGCTGGAGTGGAAACGACAGGTGAGGCTGGACCCAGGACGGCCGAGTTCAGGGCTACCGATAGTCCGACGGGCTCCGTCAGCAACCTAGAAATATTCTCATAAGACTTTGACGTATGTCTGTGGGAATTTGTGCCCATTCTGTCCGAAGAGCATTTGTATGGCCGGGCACTGTTGTTGGTCAAGAAAGCCTTAGTTGATGTTCCAGTTCATTCCAAAGCAACGTGTGTTGCTGAAACACATGAACTAGATTGGACAGGGTGTCCACATACATCTGACACTATATTTGAACTCCTGTAAACTTGACTTCTTTGTTGTCTGTGCTGAAGGTCGTATTTTGCTCAGGCAGCACTGACGACGTGGGTGGGATCCTCACACAGCAGTTATCTGGAGAAGTTCCTCTTATCACTGGCTGCAGGGTTTTGGGAGGATCAGTAAATATTCAGGTTACAAACACTGACTGACGTTTCTGGTTTAAAGCTGGAAAATAAAATTTAGACATAATGTCAGTAAAATATACAATTTTGAAGAAGTGATGGATTTTTAAATTATATTTTAATTAAAGTTTTAGATGGCAGACAGTACACCTCCCAAAGCTCATGTTTACTATGTCAGTCTGGTGTTCTGTCAATGATGTCTTTACTGTTTTATATAATCGAATTTGGTTTGGAACCTTAGTTATTAGAGATGCATGTACCGGTGCACTCTCAGTGCTGATCCCAGACCTGGGCAAATAAGGAGGGTTTTGTTAGGAAGGACTAACACAACCCAATCTCTTTATTTTATCCAGACTAGTGACAACACTAATAGCGCACTGACAAGCACCTCTCAATGGTTCATCATGTCTGTAGAGATGCCCGGCCAGTCGATAGCACTGTTGAGATTCGAATCCTGGATCTCAGCAGTCGTGGTTTAGTTAAGCAATAGAACACGAGAGGAATCGCGAATAACACACGACCTCAAGTGTTCTATTGCTTTTAATACAACAGTTTTTACAAAATAAAGAAAGAAAATAAATCAAAGAAGCCCTGAATTTCATAATAAATATGCTTTAATTTTGACAATACCTTCCGCCAAAAAGTAGTTCCACAACCAATATAAAGTTTAACACTACAAAGCAGACATCCCAAGTTGCAAAAACTCATTTCAGGGAGGTAAGAACAACAAGAAGAAGAAGGCCAGAACCTCCGAAGGGAAAAAAGAAATAAAAAACCTCTCGCACAAGCCGCTCAGGTGGCGCAGCGGTTAAAAGAAACGCGCTGCAACCAGGGCTGGATTCTGAGAAGCGTGGTATCGAATCCAGCCTTGCTTTACCGGTTCGAAGCTGAGTGGCTATATGAGCAACGATTGGCCGGTTGCTCATGTGGGGGGTGGGACAAAGAACCGGATGTGGGTCTCTCTCTGTCAGAATGCGATTGCGTTCTCTGCCGGCTGATTGGAGGCGCTTACACAGAGATGGGAGAGGGTGCCCTTAGGGTGTGTCTCTCCGCATGCAACGCTAGGTGGCGCCAAACTCGTCAATGTGTGGGTGGCAAAGATGCATCTGGCTGCTGCTCGTGTTTCGGAGGGGATACGGGTTAGCTTCAATCACCTCCGTCAGGGCAGGGTTCGGCATAGACAGAGAGGAAGCACGATGCTAATTGAACAATTGGATGCGCTAAAAGGGGAGAAAAAGGAATTTAAAAAAAAACACAAAAAAAACACCTCTTGCACACACCAAAGGATTATGGGTGATAACAGAACTTTTTGGAGCTGCTAACTGGGCTATTAAGCTAACTGTTCGCGTCACAAACACATTAATGTTCCCTACATAGTGCACTAGATAGTGAATTAGACAATTGGTTATGTTCCCTACACAGTGCGCTAGATTGTATATCAGATAACGCATTCATGTTCCCTACATAGTGCACTAGACAATATATTAGACAACTGATTTATGTTCCCTACACAGTGTGCTAGATTGTGTATCAGATAACGCATTCATGTTCCCTACATAGTGCACTAGACAATATATTAGACAATTGATTTATGTTCCCTACACAGTGCGCTAGATTGTATATCAGATAACGCATTCATGTTCCCTACATAGTGCACTAGACAATATATTAGACAACTGATTTGTGTTCCCTACACAGTGCGCTAGATTGTATATCAGATAACGCATTCATGTTCCCTACATAGTGCACTAGACAATATATTAGACAACTGATTTATGTTCCCTACACAGTGCGCTAGATTGTGTATCAGATAACGCATTCATGTTCCCTACATAGTGCACTAGACAATATATTAGACAACTGATTTATGTTCCCTACACAGTGCGCTAGATTGTATATCAGATAACGCATTCATGTTCCCTACATAGTGCACTAGACAATATATTAGACAATTGATTTATGTTCCCTACACAGTGTGCTAGATTGTGTATCAGATAACACATTCATGTTCCCTACATAGTGCACTAGACAATATATTAGACAACTGATTTATGTTCCCTACACAGTGTGCTAGATTGTGTATCAGATAACGCATTCATGTTCCCTACATAGTGCACTAGACAATATATTAGACAACTGATTTATGTTCCCTACACAGTGTGCTAGATTGTGTATCAGATAACGCATTCATGTTCCCTACATAGTGCACTAGACAATATATTAGACAACTGATTTATGTTCCCTACACAGTGCGCTAGATTGTATATCAGATAATGCATTCATGTTCCCTACATAGTGCACTAGACAATATATTAGACAACTGATTTATGTTCCCTACACAGTGCGCTAGATTGTATATCAGATAACACATTCATGTTCCCTACATAGTGCACTAGACAATATATTAGACAACTGATTTATGTTCCCTACACAGTGCGCTAGATTGTATATCAGATAACGCATTCATGTTCCCTACATAGTGCACTAGACAATATATTAGACAACTGATTTATGTTCCCTACACAGTGCGCTAGATTGTATATCAGATAACACATTCATGTTCCCTACATAGTGCACTAGACAATATATTAGACAATTGATTTATGTTCCCTACACAGTGTGCTAGATTGTGTATCAGATAACGCATTCATGTTCCCTACATAGTGCACTAGACAATATATTAGACAACTGATTTATGTTCCCTACACAGTGCGCTAGATTGTATATCAGATAACGCATTCATGTTCCCTACATAGTGCACTAGACAATATATTAGACAACTGATTTATGTTCCCTACACAGTGTGCTAGATTGTGTATCAGATAACGCATTCATGTTCCCTACATAGTGCACTAGACAATATATTAGACAACTGATTTATGTTCCCTACACAGTGTGCTAGATTGTATATCAGATAACGCATTCATGTTCCCTACATAGTGCACTAGACAATATATTAGACAACTGATTTATGTTCCCTACACAGTGCGCTAGATTGTATATCAGATAATGCATTCATGTTCCCTACATAGTGCACTAGACAATATATTAGACAACTGATTTATGTTCCCTACACAGTGCGCTAGATTGTATATCAGATAACGGATTTAAAACGAGATCGGGAATAAAGTCGGTGTCGCCTGCGTGCGCGTTTGTGTGCATGAAGCTTGTCGTTAATGGCAACGCGTCAGCGGAGTTATACCATTGTGGTGTGAAAAGGCCGTGCTGTTATCACCAATATCAGCACGGTTAGAACGCTTCTCAACCAATCAGATCGTAAGGTCGGAACTAACTGTTGTATAATGTATTATATCGATGCACCACCCGAGCACCCTTTACCTAAACAAACGTATAATAATAAGTAATTAATTTTTTCATTATGTTTACATACTAAAGTATTGTAAGCACGTCATAAAACAACTAAATAAATAAATAAATACTGAAGTCTTATGCATACCTAATATTTACACCTAATGCCCTTCCTGTTACAAACCTCCGGGCTTTGGATGGAAGCATCAATCAATAGTTCGGCTGTTCGGCCATCCTCCCAACCTAGCCAATCATGCCAATAGCCAATCATGTCTGTAGAGATGCCCGGCCGGCCGATAGCCCTGTTGAGATTCGAATCCTGTATTTGAATCCTGAATCTCGGCAGTAGTGGGCTAGCGGATTATACCAGTGAACCACCCGAACACCACTATCTAAAGGTACCTATAATAACGAGTCATTTATTTTTATTATTAATAACAATAATAATCATCAATAATAATATTGCTTCTTGGTCAGAAGTGAAGGTCTGCAGCAGTTGAGATAGATTGGGTAACTGAATATGACTAGATTGGGAGGAGTATTGGGCGAAATGCATTAATTGATTTAAATTCCTGACAGATTCTGCAGCATGGACCGGACACTGTCCTAAACACCAGATTTATTTACATTTAAATATAAATGCTCCTCTTGTTCTGATCTCATCATCCGTCTTTTCTCCTCCGTCTCCTTCAGCGTGGTGATGACCGGCTCGTACAACAACTTCTTCCGCATGCTGGAGCGCACGCAGAGGCGCGACGTGACCCTGGAGGCGTGCCGCGAGAGCTGCAAGCCCCGGCAGGTGCTGAAGCCCCGGCGCGTGTGCGCCGGCGGGAAGAGGAAGAAGGACGAGATCAGCGTGGACAGCCTGGACTTCAACAAGAAGATCCTGCACACGGCCTGGCATCCGAACGCCAACATCATCGCCGTGGCCACCACCAACAACCTCTACATCTTCCAGGAGAAAGGCAACTAAGCACCTCTCGCGGCTCAGCGCGTGCGAGAGAGGGAGGTTAACCTGAGAATGGTTACAAGATGAACTAGAAGTAATAGTTTCTGTGAGAACATCACCACTACTGTTATCATCATCATCATCATCATCATCAGGACGAGCAGAACGGGGGCAACACGGTGTACCGGGTCAGTCGGGAATGGGCAGTGTAACATGCCGTCCATACCTGCAGCCCTGTTTCCCGTGAGGTCTGGCAGCAGGGAGACGTGGGTTGCAGGTTCGGCTGTATTGTTGTTTGTTTATTTCTTTTTTTTGTACTCATTTGTATACAGATTTTGATCTAAGCATGTGCTGATGAATTACATTTCACACTATTATGTATTTTCCCATTTAGTAAAAGCACAGGTCTTTAAATTTTCATTTCTGGATCAATTCGAAGACAACCTCACACTTCTGGTTGATTCCAAAATTCATACTGCATAGATTTATAAACAAAAGTCATCGTTATATCGGCACATGCCTAGTTTGAAGCTCGTTTCTTTATATTATTTTCTACACATTTTGTGCCATTGCAGCTGTTTTTGTTTGTTTTTTTATCTTTTCAATGAAATTGCCAAGTTGTCCAGGTAGTTTTAATTCTGTTTAAAGAATTTTGATCCTTATTTTGCTCAATAAATTTGTTTCGTCAGTACTGTCCTTTAAACCTCACGTCCATTCGACTGTTCATTCCCGAAACACACGACATTTACACGCGGCGGCCGGCGGTCCGAGGGCAGACGGGACCGTGGCCGCAGTATTGTAGTAGTGTCTGATTTGTTTGCCGCCGTCTGTTTGTTTCAGGGGTGTTTACACACTTATCTTACTGCTGACTGGTGAGAAAACTCTGCTGCCCTTACTGTATTTTCTGTTTCCATCTCTCTATCTCAGTGCAAATTGAGAGATTGTAGAGATTATGACGATGAAAAATGGTATTTATAAACTGAACAAACATTATTCAGAGTCGTGTCTCTTTATTTTCGAGACTAAAGTACAGAGGAAGTTTAGACTGATGGGCTTAAACTTGAATACTCGAGTGTTCTAGTCACCCTGGAACAGATTACTTTTTACTCAAGTGTGTGTGTGTGGGTTGGTGTGTGTGTGTGTGGGTGGGTGTGTGTGGGTGGATGTACAGAACCATTAACTAATGACACTCAAAATTTGCTCGCAGACATATAAGGATTCTTCAAAAAGTTTCTGCACTTTTTAAACTATTTATTACGAATTTTAAAAACAAATGACATCACTTGTCTACACAGTCGCATTTTTCCAGCGTCGTACCAACTTTTTAATACCATCAGCAAAAAAAAACGTTTTGGTTGAGCGTGTAGCCACTGATGCAGCGCTGCTTTCACATCATCACCACATGAAAATCTTCTTCCCCGCTCTTTTTTTGGGCAACGTTCTGCTGGGAGACCTCGGGTCCTGCCATCCGTGTGGATGTTACTTTGACACGTACCACCTACCTAAGCGTCGTTACAGACCACGTTCACCCTTTCATGGAGACGGTATTCCCTGATGGCTGTGGCCTCTTTCAGCAGGATGATGCTGGAACGGTTTGAGGAGAACAACAACGAGTTTGAGGTGTTGACTTGGCCTCCAAATTCCCCAGATCCAGAAATTCCCAAGTCCGATCCATGGAGGCCCCACCTTGCAGCTTACAGGAGTTAAAGGATCTGCTGCCGACATCTCGGTGCCAGATGCCTCGATGGGTCAGGGCTGTTTTGGTAGCAAAAGGGGGACAAACACAATATTAGAAAGACGGTCATAATGTTATACCTGATTGGTATAAATACAGCATATATAGAGAGGATGTGTGTGTGTGTGTGTGTGGACTCAAATAACATTTCCTACCAAATGTTACTAAAGGCCAGCTGTAGCCTAGTGGTTAAGGTACTGGACCAGTGATCAGAGGGTCGCTGGTTCAAGCCCCACCACTGCCAGGTTGCTGTTGTTGGGCCCTTGAGCAAGGCCCTTAACCCTGGATTGCTCAGACTATATCCTGTAACTATAATGTAAGTCGCTCTGGATAAAGGCGTCTGCTAAATGCTGAAAATGTAAATGTACTAATATTAATGCACAGTTTTGTTTTTTTCCTCTTTTTTTTTCTTTCCGTTTCTCCTGTATTTAGAAGTCACCAGTTATCCAGGCCTGGGACCGGCACTGACGAGCGCACCTCCCAACGACTAGGCTGTTTGGCGAATCCACCAACTTAGACATAGCCATTCATTTAGTGTAGAAGCCCGGTTGATAGTACTGCTGTGATTTGAATTCTGGATATAAACCCAGGTGCCCAAATATCAATGCATAGTTCGTGCTTAATGCATCATAATGCAAATTCTATTCTAGTTTTAACATTTTTACCCACACTGCTATACAGAATGCTAATAGTTCTTAGTTTATTCTGGTCCGTCTTCCTTGCACAGCAGGTTGTTTTGACGATCTTGGCTGTTGCGTGGGAGAATTTATTCTTTCTTTTTTTTCATAAAACCTAAAGTAACCATGTATTAATATTTACAGAAAATGATATTTCAATATATTTTGCTGCAGATATTGTCCGCTATTCACTTCAAAAATCGACAAAATATGACCATTTTGCCAGGGGTGCCCTAATTTAGCATACACCCTGCAGTACTGTTTTGTGGTGGTGTAGAGCATGTCTCTATTTATCTAGCTTTATTGTTTATACTGCAGTAAAGCTTAACTATTAGAGCCACGCTGGTTTGTTCATTCATCAGCAAACGTCTCTGAAGCGATCGACAAGATGTGTGTGAGTGGAATATCAATAAGAGCTGCAAAAAGGACTTCAAGATTCAACACTTCACCCTTTTATTTATACTCTAGCTTCTTACTGCTTACATCTTTGACTTGTTAGGTGGTTTGGGTATCTTGGGTCCAGTGAAATCTTGACTACAGAATGCCCTGGATAAATGGGAAAAGAGTTTTTAGATATACAGTCACAGAAATAGAACAGTTGTGATTAAAATGACCTGGGTTCAAACCTTGCTTTAAGATCATTGCATGCTGTGTGGTTTCTCATACCATGCCAGTAAGTATATTGGTTACTTTGAAATGCTTCTAGGTGTGGCAGTGGTGGCTTAGTGATTAAGGTACTGGACTAGTAAGCAGAAGGTTGCCGGTTCAAGCCCCACTCAACAAGTTGCCACTGTGGGCCCCTGAGCCAGGCCCTTAAACCTCAATTGCTCAGACTGTATACTGTAACTGTACTGTAAGTAGCTTTGGATAAAGGTGTCTGCTAAATGCAGAAAATGTAAACTTAGTGAGCCGTAGTCAAGTCAACTTTATTTATATAGCGCTTTTTACAATATACATTGTCTCAAAGCAACTTTACAAAATCCAGGACCAACAGATACAAAAAAAAACCTGTTGAGCAAGCCGAGGGCGACTGTGGCAAGCTCCCTGAAAATTACAGGAAGAAACCTTGAGAGGAACCAGACTAAGCAGGGCCCGTCCTTCTTGGGTGGCCTGGAGGATACTTTAAATAAATACACGATTTACATAAAGCATACGAACACAGAATTAAATGATCTAAAAGTTATAACTGGTAATAAATAGATAAATAATAATAGAGTTGTTCTTCGCTGTAGTCTTCAATAATGTCTGTAGTGATTTCTTGTCATTCTTGGTGCAATTACTCCAGACCCGTCACATCCGGCAGGAGCAGCATCGTTGTCACGGCAGTCTCGACTTTAATCCTTAACCTCGGCGGGTAAACCGGTTTCCATCAGAATGCCTTTGGAGTAAAACAACAAAGAATGTAGTTAATAATGTACAATGCTAGTTGAGTAAAACAGTTTTACAGAGAGTTTTAGACTCCGGCAGCCCTAATTATTACAGCATAACTAAAAGGGAGAGCGAGCAGGTAACAAGGTCATGAAGGCTTTCACAGGACATCAGCGCCCACCTCTCCTACCCAAACCGGAGTGATCGGACAACCCCCAAGCTCTGCGCCTTTGTCTGTGTTAATCAAAAGCCTGAGAAAATAAATATGTTTTCAGTCTAGACTTAAACATTGAGACTGTGTCCGAATCCCGAACAGAGGCAGGAAGATTATTCCAAAGTTGTGGAGCTTTGTAAGAAAATGCTCGTCCACCAGCTGTAGCCTAGTGGTTAAAGTACTGGACTGTATTTATTCATAATTGTAAGTGGCTTTGGATAAAGGTGTCTGCTAAATGCCACAAATGTAAATGTAAACTTAGTGAGCCACAGCCTAGTGGTTAAGGTACTGGACTAGTATTTAGAAGGTCGCTGGTTCAAGTCCCACCACTGCCAGATTGCTGCTGTTGGGCCCTTGAGCAAGGCTCTTAACACTCAGTTGCTTAGACCGTATACTGTAACTAATGTAAGTTGCTTTGGATAAAGGCGTCTGCTAAATGCCACAAATGTAAAGCCTAGTAGTTAAAGTACTGGACTAGTAATCAGAAGGTCGCTGGTTCAAGCTCCACCACTGACAGGTTGCCACTGTTGGGCCCTTGAGCAAGGCCCTTAACCCTCAATTGCTCAGACTGTATAGTGTAGCTGTAATGTAAGTCGCTTTGGATAAAGGCGTCTGTTAATTAAATGCCACAAATGTAGATGTTAAATTAGTGAGCCGTAGGTACTGGACTAGTAATCAGAAGGTCACTGGTTCAAGCCCCACCACTGCCAGGTTGCTGCTGTTGGGCCCTTGAGCAAGGCCCTTAACCCTCAATTGCTCAGACTGTATTCTGTAACTGTAATGTAACTCGCTTTGGTTAAAGGCGTCTGCTAAATGACAGGGTGTAATGGGTAGGCTCCGGACCCACCGTGACCAGGATGAGCATTACTTAATCCGGTACCGTTATACAGCAGCGCACGAGCAGACTCGACCACTGTGCACGCGGTTAACCGCTGATCGCTGCGTGCGCGCGCGTGTGCGCGTGCCACAGGCTCACACACGTCGATTCTCCTCAGAGACGCGATGACCGACTCAGCGGCCGCACTCAGCACCGGAGAGCCGGGATTAAACGGTACGTTTCATGCATTTCCACGCGTTAAATCACACTGTCAGCCGTGTGGATGGAAAGTGTAGAGTTTATTCTGTCGTGTTCGCTCGTTTTTTGGACTTTTTAACGTTTGTGAGGTGCGAAAAACTGATTTTCCGACTTCAAAACAAACACTTCAGATCAGCTACAGCTGACGGAGGAGGGGGGTTTAAATAGCGCTATTGACAACCGTAGTAGCCAATGACAGTGCGCAGATTCGTGGAGAGGCGGGACTGTTTGGATGATTGAGAGGCTCTGGACCAATCACAAACACGAACGCTATTGTTAACCGTTAACACGTTCTGTTCATCATTGTCAACAAGACTGAAAACATGGAGATTGGTGACGTTAACTGTGTGTTTATTATCTGTTTATTATAATTTACTTGCAAAACATCTATTGTTAATGTGTTTTCTGGCTTTAATAATTACATTGTGAAACAAATACACAATTTATGTTGAGTTTATTACATTAACGTTGATGTATTTGTGTAAAGTGGAATACTGTGGTTAGCCAGATAATATTAACTGAACTGCAGTATTTAGGTAAACGGTAAGCCTAAATACTGAACACTTAATGCGTTTCTAATGTGTTTTTTGGAAAATACTTTTAAATGGGTGAAATAGTGTAAATCTTGCTAGTGTATATGCCTTATTTCTTTTTTTTTAGGACAGTTAAATGTTGCTTTTATTCACCTCAACCTGTTTCAGGTGTTTTTGAATTGTGATGGAGTTTAACTTTTCAATAACTTTACAAATTACTACAAGCTATTGAATTTAAGGAACCAAAGCTTTGTTAGTTTAGTTATTAAACAGAAAAAGTGGTGCTTTAAAGCTTCACTTGTGTTTTTTTGCACCACTTGGATCCAATGCAAATCCTAGTATTCATATTTTCTCAAAGGTAGCTGCCAATTTCTTGAGCATACACACATTTTTATTTATTTATTTTGCAAAATGTTCCTCTTCTGGATCCCAGCAGTTTATTTATTTATTAATTAATTAGGATTTTAATGTCATGTTTTACACACTTGGGTTACAGTCATGACAGGAACGGTAGTTACTCATGACACAAGACTCATCAGTTCACAAGATTATATCAAACACAGTCATGAACAATTTAGTGTCTCCAATTCACCTCACTTGGACGTCTTTGGACTGTGGGAGGAAACCGGAGCTCCCGGAGGAAACCCACGCAGACACAGGGAGAACATGCAAATTCCACACAGAAAGGACCCAGACCCGCATTGTGCCACCCCAGTTCTTAAATAACTTTACAAATGATTACAAGCTATTACAGTCAAATAACCAAAGCTTTTGTAGTTTATTTATTGGTGTTTTAAAGCTCTGGTGTATTTTTGCACCACTTGGATCCAATGCAAATCCTAGTGTTCGTATTTTCTCGAAGGTAGCTGCCAATTTCTTGAGCATACACACATTTTTATTTATTTATTATTATTGTTTTTGAAAAAATAATCTGCACAATTCAGTTTTTACTCTGGATCCCAGCGGTATTGGACTAGCACAATTTGCTGCTGCGCCAGCCGCCACCCAACCTCCCTGAATTTGCTTATAATTAGTGGAATTCATTCTCCCATGTCGTGTTTACCTGTTTCATTGGCTGGCACACCTACTTTAATGCTTAACAATTAGCACTGCTTTTATTTATATATATATATACTGTATATATTGTAGAGGATTGTGTTCGCCACACTCAAGGACATGAGTTCAGGTTTAACTGACATGTTATCTGGTGATTTCTTTCAACTGGGTGGCACTGTCGCCTCACAGCAAGAAGGTCCTGGGTTCGATCCCCCAGGTGGAGCGGTCCGGGTCCTTTCTGTGTGGAGTTTGCATGTTCTCCCCGTGTCTGCGTGGGTTTCCTCCCAAAGTTCAAAGACGTGCAAGTGAGGTAAAGTGGAGATAGAAAATTGTCCATGACTGTGTTTGATATTAAACTTGAACTGATGAACCTTATGTGTAATGAGTAACTACCGTTCCTGTCATGAATGTAACCAAAGTGTAAAACATGATGTTAAAATCCTAATAAATAAGTTGGGGTTTTTTTAATGTAAGGATGTTATAACACTAGACTGGAGAGTATTAGCTACACAACTCACTCTGAGGTGATATCAAACCCTTTATGTCATGTTTCTCTGGCTGATGATGATGATGATGATGATGATGTTTAGTGTTATATAAGTACTGTACGACCTGTACCTGTGACATTTTGTGTATCATGTTGTAATATATCAGAATAGCTGCATTATATCATCCTATTGCTCAGTCCTTCCAAATATGATGACAGGCTGTGTTCAGTAAGATGTAAAGTCATCTGCTGTCCTGACTGTCAACAGGTTGTGAGTTCGGTGCCACTCGACACTTTGCTGTTGGCTGAGCTCAAAGCTGGCGTGAAAAATAAAGACACAGATTAACAGAGTCCTGGATCATTCTGTGTCTTGTACGTGCTGATATTTAATTGTTCAAAAAGAGGAATGGTTTACTTAATCTGTTGTGTGGTGTTTGTTTGGACAGACACAGTTTGTTTCTTTTTTTAGCCAGCATGTCATTTTGTGTGAAAGTGGGTTACTGTGTTATCCAAAGGGATTTGGATATTAATTATTTAGGTCCAGCTGTTTGGGGATAATCACATTTGTCACCTGGTTTGGATAAAACAGCGTTTGTTTTGGTACTACAATCACCAATCAGCCATAACATTAAAACCACCTTGTTTCTACACTCACTGTCTATTTTATCAGCTCCACTTACCATATAGAAGCACTTTGTAGTTCTACAATTACTGACTGTAGTCCATCTGTTTCTCTGCATGCTTTGTTATCCCCTTTCATGCTGTTCTTCAATGGTCAGGACCCCCACAGGACCACCACAGAGCAGGTATTATTTAGGTGGTGGATCATTCTCAGCACTGCAGTGACACTGACATGGTGGTGGTGTGTTAGTGTGTGTTGTGCTGGTATGAGTGGATCAGACACAGCAGCGCTGCTGGAGTTTTTAAACACCTCACTGTCACTGCTGGACTGAGAATAGTCTAGAAGTCTAAAAGTCTAGAAGATGACCGACTCAAACAGCAGCAATAGATGAGCGATCGTTTCTGACTTTACATCTACAAGGTGGACCAACCAGGTAGGAGTGTCTAATAGAGTGGACAGTGAGTGGACACGGTATTTAAAAACTCCAGCAGCGGTGCTGTGTCTGATCCACTCATACCAGCACAACACACACTAACACACCACCACCATGTCAGTGTCACTGCAGTGCTGAGAATGATCCACCACCTAAATAATACCTGCTCTGTGGTGGTCCTGTAAAGTATGTAAGAGAAACAGATGGACTACAGTCAGTAATTGTAGAACTACATAGTGCTTCTATATGGTAAGTGGAGCTGATAAAATGGACAGTGAGGTGGTTTTAATGTTATGGCTGATCGGTGTATATTACTCAGACAGAAGTGAACATTTGCTCTCTGGTTTGTCTGTCTACAAACCGCTAAAATTCAGCTTGTAACTTTTCTGCACGCTCCACACGTCCGAAACGTTCACCCACTACTAGAAATAGACTGGCGAATACGTAAGTCATTGTAAGCTCCGGGGCTTACACTGCTGGCGTTGACATCTCCAACTTCCAGCTCTGCCAACACAGAAATGCTGAGTGGTGGTTTACTCTCAGGCCAGCCGAGGATCTGTGTACATGCCTTACGTGTGCAGTGATCCAGTGTTTAGTCCCTCTTATCTAACTGCACGTTCAAGTTTCCACTCCATTCCAGTCTGGCATTGTTTTTATTTTTCCAGACAGGCTTGTCTGGATTAGCTCTCTTCTTATAGCTGAGCTGTGGTACCTGGAAAACACACAGTAAACATCCATATCATTTGACTTCGGAGGAGCATTAGCATTCAGCAGGCAGTGTTATTGTAGTGGTATACGGTGTGATGTGAGTCAATACATATGTGTGGAACGGTTTCATAAAATATGTTCCATCTGATCTGATATCCCACCTGTGGTTTTTGGCTTAAATTAGTCTGAATAGTTATAATAATAATTGTAATATATTTATTCATATAGCACCCTCCATACAGCAGCAGATACAACAATTTAAATAAAATAATAACAATGAAAAATAATCTTGTTGCTCGGTGGGTAACACTTTCGCCTCACAGCAAGAAGGTCCTGGGTTCGAGCCCCAGGTGGGGCGGTTCTGTGTGGAGTTTCTTCCCACAGTCCAAAAACGTGCAGTCAGGTTAATTGGAGACACTGAATTGCTCTGTAGGTGAATTGCTCCATATGTGTGTGTCCTGCGATGGACTGGCGCCCCGTCCAGGGTGTTACTGTGCGCCTTGCGCCCATTGAAAAGCTGGGATAGGCTCCAGCAGAGCGACCCTAATTGGATAAGCGGTTAAGAAAGTGGGCGAGTGAGTGAATCTAGTGAAAAGAAGCGCTTGTTTTTGGCGGGGCAGTGGTAGCTCAGTGGTTAAGATACTGGACTAGTAATCAGAAGGTTGCCAGTTCAAGCCCCACCACTGCCAAGTTGCCACTGTTGGGCCCCTGAGCAAGGCCCTAACCCTCAGGTGCTCCAAATCATGTTCAGTCATAACTGTAAGTCGCTTTGGATAAAAGCGTCCGCTAAATGCCGAAAATTTAAATGTTTTTGTTTTCTGTATTTGTGTTATTATGGGGGATGTAACTTCATCCCAAAAATACCTTCGTGAGACCCTATATTCCCACGGAGTTGTGATGAGATTAGTGTAAAATTAAAGAATTTAATTTGGCTAGAAGGCAGAGAGTCCCAAAATGTAACCAAATATCAGTAAATGCAAAAAAATATTACTAGAAATTAATCAATGTCAATATACCAAATGTTAGGGCTGCAACTGATTGCTAAAAATCAATTCTTAAAATCAACGAATTTCAGTATTGGTTAGTCGGTTAGTATTGATTAGTATTGGTTAGTCCATAGTGACACAGCTAAATACAAACAACTGATGAACCGTCTTCAGTTCGTCAGTCGAGTTCCACTTCGCTCCTCTTTCGGCCGAGGAAACGGTCACATTAAAGTATGAGAACATTGCCCACTTTCCATCTAACAAGCTTCTGTGAGGAGTCGAATGTGAAATGCTGATCTCGCGCGGCACAGAATGCTCGAGCGCTCGAGGAGAAAGCACGTGGGACGCATGGAGGGAGGTGCAGCAGTGCAGTAAGTCTGTAATACCACGACAAATATTGAATAATCTAATTTAATTGTTTATGTTATGGCTATTAAAATTAATACAGATTTTAAACTGTAAACGTTTCTGCTGGATTTTGATTTGAATTCAGTCTCTTTCAGTTAAACGATGCAGCAGCAAATGAAGTAAGAAAATGAATCCTGTAGCATGTAGAGTAACAGGATATTTTGTTCATACTGTCATGTCATAATTATTTACAGTTATTCTGTGCTGTCAATCAAGTGTACCAGGCTTAAATATGATGCAAATCCCTTGACGTTATCTCCGTCAGTGGCATACTGCTAGCTAATTTACATGCCACCGTACGTAAACACACAAAAGCTTACGAAAGATCGGTGCTCTAAAACAAGGACCCACGTTCTGTCCATTATTTTCACTGCAACCCAGCCAGCACAAATAATACATCAGACGAAACTAAAACTAAATATACTTCATTAATAAAAACGGTGGCGATCTGGTCCCACTGTGGTTTATGAGGTGTATCTTAAAGCCTCCACAAGGGGCCATTTGTTTTGTTATGGTTCCTCTGTACTGGTCTACTCGCCCCGATTGAGGCGATGCAGGTCAGCTTTGTACGCAGGGAGACACACCCTGATCCACGCATTATCCCTCGACTAGTGCGCTAGCGTGTTTTACCACTGCGCCACCTGAGCGGCTCATGACTATTAAAAAAAACCTGCACTAAACCAAAGAAGTGAGCACATGATGGAAGTGCATCACAATCAAATAGAGCTGGTGTGAAAGTTATTGTCTGTGCTCTGTACAGCTCTGGGAAGCGTTAGCATGTAGGTTAACAAATGGAAAAAATATCCACAAGGTACATCGTATGGCCTAAAGTATGAGGACACCCCCTCTAGAAGCCTTTATTTATTATAAAAACATATACATCTGTACAGTACAGTAAAATTCTTTCTCTGTATATCCCAGCTTTTACAGCTCCCCTGTAGCAGACAGGGTTAGGGGCCGTTCTTAAGGGCCCAACAGTCCTATCAGTCTCCCGATTGATAGGCCAGCTCTACCCACTAGGCTACCTGATTAAATTTTTCTCTGCAACATGTATCGCTAACAGCGGCACGGTGGCTAAGTGGGTAGCACTGTCGCCTCACAGCAAGAGTCCGGAGTTTGCATGTTCTCCCCGTGCCTGCGTGGGTTTCCTCCCACAGTCCAGACCCAAGCAGTCAGGTTAATTGGAGACACTGAATTGTCCTATAGCTGTATGTGTGTGTGTGTGTGTGTGTGTTTGTCTGCCCTGCGAGGGAGTGGCGCCTCGCCCAGGGTGTTACTGTGTGCCTTGCGCCCATTGAAAAGCTGGGATAGGCTCCAGCAAGCCAGGCTTTCTCCTCCAACATCAGCGCCTGACATTACTGATTCTGTTGAGTGCATGGGCACAGATTCCCACAGAAACCCACAAAAGTCATGTAGAAAGGCTTTCCACAAAAGTGGATGTTATTAAAGCTATGAAGGAATGACAGAATCATGGTCAGGTGTCCCAATACTTTTGTCTATATAGTGTAAGGTATAAATTAGGTAAAACCCGTGTCAAGTAGATGCTATTGTGTATGTAGATCATTCATTCATCTATTCATTGCCTGTTTTACCACCAATTTATCCTGTTCAGGGTTGCAGTGGGTCAGAATCACTGAGTGGATGTCAGGAAACACACACACACACACACACACACACACACACTTATACCTAGGGGGGCTTTACTATCTCCAACTAACCTGACTGTCTTTGGACTGTGGGAGGAAACCGGAGCTCCCGGAGGAAACGCACACAGACACGGGGAGAACATGCAAACCCCACACAGAAAGGACCCGGACCGCTCCACCCGGGAATCGAACCCAGGACCTTCTTCTCTTGGTTAGCGAGAGTGATTTTGCAGGTCAGAAGCCTCGGTTGATGTGACCATGTCGACAGCTCTGGTATTTTAACAGCATTAGTATCACGTCGTTCTCACTTGACGTGTGTTTTTATCATTTAGGCATGATCTGAATGTTCAGCCTCCACTGTGGCATGGCCACCGGGTGTGTGTGTGTGTGTGTGTGTGTGTACGTGCCTGCGTGTGTGTGCGCACGCTGATATGTTTCCTGCTGGCTCATCAAAATACCCAACTCCCTTTCGAGCCAAGTCAAAGGGCTCCAGTCACATGACCCTCGTGTTTACTTAGTCGGAGGAAATCGTGTTCTGCTGCTGAAGCTTTTCTTTTTTCGTGTCCCTGGGAAAGAGGCAGTTTCCTAATCACCAGAAACACCAGATTTGTGCTCCGATTGTCTCTTGCGTAGTCGGTCGTGTCTGTAAACACGGTAGCTGGTGTCTGTGAGGATGAGAGGCCACCATGCCAAATTACGAAAGATATAAAGACCTGGTTCTTATGCTTTTGTTGTCTGTGTGTGTGTTTTTTACTAAATAAGCCTCGGTTTGTATATCACTGGGGTTATACAGGGAGAAAGTAGGTGTTTGTATTCTTTATTTATTCTGCTGTGAATAGAGCTTTGACCACACAAGGCTTATGATACATTCCACTGTGACTAAATGTTTCTCTGTATTTAACTGTGTCAGCTGGACGATTGTTGCCTAAACTGGCTGGTTTAAGTGGTTTATGAGGTTCCAGTGTAAACAGAACTCATTGTACACACATTTGCCGCTTTGTTAATGTATATGGATTCATCCAGGCTCTCTGGTGATGTAGTGGTCTGTTACGCCATCTCAGCTGTGTTATCGGCTCTGTGCTATTCCTCCCACAGTATTCTTTATATTCACTGTTTATCCTTATATATACCTATGTATATAAAACAATGTATATTATTGCTCTTATTGTATATACTCAAACCTATAATCATATAACCAATATATTGTTTATATTTGTATTTGTATTAGTTCTTCTGTCTCAAACAAAGGCTCTTTAATGCTAGAGCTTAATTTTTTTCCCTAAACCATCATTTGAAAGCCAGTTACATCACTGTGTTTGCGATAAGAGACCAGTTTCTGTCTCAGTTCCAAAGAATGAAAGCAGTTGCATAAACTGTTCATGATTTATGAGCGAAAAGGAGGTTCAGTGAAAATAGTTCAGGCTTTTTTACCCAATGAAGCCTCGCTGATGTAAAACTTATTCTTTTTTTGGATGGGATTTTAATAGGAAGCTTGTCAGCTAATGGTCAAGATCTGCCCCTAGTTGATACCTTGGGATCAGAAGCTGAAGGGCAGTGCCAGCTTAGCCGTTAAGGTAATAAAGAGAACTGGTAGCTTACTGGGAGTGGTTAAGGTACTGGACCATCAATCGACTGGACTGGAATGGACTGCCAGTTGGAAGGTTGCTGGTTCAAGCCATACTTCCAGGCTGCCACAGTTGGGTTCCTGAGTAAAGCCCTCAGTTGCTTGCGTTATGTCGGTCATAATTGTATAACTATACCTTGCACAAAGATATAACTATGTACACTCAAACCTGTTAATAGCAATTATTATTAAAATAGCCTTATTTATTAAAGAAAACATATTAAATAAATTAATTTATGGAGTACATGCCGCTACTCTATAACATGAACTATAGAGTAGATCAGTGTTTCCTAGTAAGCTAAGGTTAAGGTACTGGACTAGTGATCAGGAGTTCTGGCCCCTGAGCAAGGCACCTAGCCCTCAATCTCTTGCATCATGTCGGGTCACAGCTGTAGGTCGCTTCGGATAAAAGCATCTACTAAATGCCATAAATTTGAATCTGTGAGCGTGTAGTATCTTCTCCTTGTTCTCAGTTCTTACACCATCACGTTCTCCCTCCTCAGGCTCATGGGTGGAGCTCGAGATGAACAGAAACGTAGGAGGGTCGTTGCAGGCCTCAGGCACCTCGCAGGCCCCTCCCGGTCTGGCCCAAGTAGTGGAGGAGGACGACGGGATGGTGGGAGGGCTGGAGCACGTGCCCTCGTCCTCGTCCATCCATAACGGAGACATGGAGAAGATCCTGCTTGATGCTCAGCATGAGTCCAGCCGCAGCAACTCGTCCTGCGACAGGTAGTGACCGCCAGATCGAGTCCAGAGCGTGGTACACGGCTTTTACAAAAAAGGCTTGAATCGAACACTTGTAGATTTGTGATTCGTCATAAATGAGGAGTCGTGAATAATGATTTTATAAATAACTGGCACAGATCACTCACTTTTATAACCACATATCCAATTAGGGTCGTGGCGCTGGAGCCTATCCCAGCTTTTCAATGGGCTCAAGGCACACAGTAGCACCCTGGACGGGGCGACAGTCCATCGCAGGGCAATCACACACACACACACACACACACACACCCATTAACCTATAGGAAAATTCAGTGTCTCCAGTTAACCTGACTGCATGTTTTTGGACTGTGGAAGGAAACCGGAGCTCCCGGAGGAAACCCACGCAGACACGTGGAGAACATGCAAACTCCGCACAGAAAGGACCCAGACCACCCCGCCTGGGGATCGAACCCAGGACCTTCTTGCCGTGAGGCGACAGTGCCGCCCTGGCACAGATCAATAACCCTCAAATTCAGACTGAAACAATCTTTAAACTGTGAGGAAATAATGCACAAACGAAATATTCTTTCATTTACTTTTATTTTCATCAAAGGCTTTATCCTGGTCAGGGTTGCGGGTGACCCGGTTTCATGAGGAAACACTGGGCGCATGGCAGAAGCACCCTGTACAGGGCGCCAATCCAGCCCAGAGCATCATGTCTGTGTAGATAGACCGCTGTGCCATAAAGTCCCGGAAACAAGACATAGGGCAGTGGAGTTTTTCCTGGCTGATCCGAGCCTGCTGCGACCCTGAAAAAAATATTAATCTTTGTGGTCTTGCAGTGTTAATAATATGTCATCATTTTTACTCATATAAAACTGAATGAAGCCTAATTCTTTGCTAAATGACCTACAACAGGATGTAGAACAGTATTTTATAGTTTCTGGTTGGAAACTTTAAACATTCATGATGGTTCGTTTCTCTTCTGCAGTCCTCCACGCCCCCGCAGTCCTCAGGATGAAGGTCAGATCAGCTTCGACGTGGACAGAGGAGAGAACCAGGTGCTTAAAAACGTTAAATCACTGTTTAATCAGTCTTCTGTGATATATAATCTAAATAAATGTAGGCCAGTTGAAGCCTAGTGGTTAAGGAACTGGACTAGCAATTGAAATGTCGCTTGTTCAGGCCTCACCACTGCCAGGCGCTCCACCCTCGAATGCTTAGACAATATACTGTCACACTACTGTCAGTTGCTTTGGATAAAAAGCATCTGCTAAATGGCAAAAAATTGAATGTACTCATTAATACTTATATATTTGATATTATATTTTTTACACTTAATATTTATTTCAATATATATATATATTGAGAGAGAGAGAGAGAGAGAGAGAGACCAGATGCACAATTTGCATTGCGTACCATATATTTTATATATGTATGTTGTACATTCGCTTCACTTTACTTACTTTATTTGTATGTGTATTAGTTTCTCTTCTTTTGCTTCTTTAACTATTGGAGGTCAATAATTTCCTAAACCATATTTTGAAAGCCAGTTACATCACTGGGTTTGCAGTAAGAGACCGCTTGTTTAACTACAGAAGGCCAAAAATTTTCCTTGGGATAAATGAAGTATCTATCTGGCCGCTCAGGTGGCGCAGCGGTAAAATACGCTAGCACACCAGAGCTGGGTTTTCGAATACATCGTATCCAATCTCAGCTCTGCCATCCGGCTGGGCTGGGCGGCTGCATGTACAACGATTGGCTGTTGTTCATAGGGTTAGGGACAATTACGACCCCTACTGACTGACTGATGGCGCCTGCACAGGGCTGAGGAATAATGCTGATCAGGGTGCGGATCTCCGTGCACAGTGCTGATCGGTATATATGAACTCGACTCGTGCAGGTGAACAATGTGGTCTGTACTGAGCACGTGTCGGAGGGGGCGTGTGTCAGTTGAGAAGCGTCCTCGGTCAGCGGTGGAGGGTTGAATCAGTGGAGGATGCAATCAGGGTAATTGGACACGACTAGATTGGGGAGAAAATTGAGGGGGGAAAGATTGAAAAAATAGAGAATTAAAAAAAAATGAAGTATCTTTCTATCAATCTGTCTGTCTGTCATCTATCTATCTGTCTATCTATTTACTGTATCTATCTAACTGTAAATAATGAATGGATGAATTGGATTCCTTTCAGATGCTACCATTAGGGGGCGCTACAGCGAATCATTCATCTGCATGTATGATTTGGTACAGTTTTTGTAACCCTTCTATTTATCTGGGCTTGGGAATGGCACTAAGGGGGCACTGATATGTGTCCCCAGCAATGGCTAGGTTCATGTAACGGCATGTGCCTTTTGTATTTGTGAACCCAGCCCGGGATTCGAACCCCAGATCAACGTGGCTCTTACTATTCCTCTGGATCTTGAAGTGGTTACTTTCAGGCTCTGGTTACGTTCATCAAATTGGCCAACAGCAATAAAACAGTTACCATCTGGAATTATTTCTGTAGTTGTAATGATTCTTCTGTGTGTGTGTGTGTGTGTGTGTGTGTGTTTAGGAGGTGATGGATAAGATGAAGGACGACGAGATTCTAATAAAGGACTCAGACTGGGTGGCTGATTGGTCTAGCAGACCTGAGAACGTCCCGCCAAAGTATGTAGTACTACATTCACACACTTCATTCATTCATTCATTCATTGTCTGTTTTACCACTGCTTTATCCCTGTCAGGGTCACTGTGGGTCCGATTTATTGGGCGAAAGGCAGAAAACACCCCAGACAGGTCGCCAGTCCATCACAGGGCACACACACACACACACACACAGTTTCTATTAGCTCTAATAACTGACCACAGTTGTGGCCTAGTTGTTGATGTCTTGGACTGGTAACCAGAAGGTTGCTGGTTCAAACTCCACCACTGCCAGGTTACTCTTAACCCTCAGTTGGATAAAAGCGTCTGCTAAATGCCGTAACTGTAAATGTCTTTGGACTTGTGGGAGGATACACACAGAGTAAATCCACACGGACACAGGGAGAACATGCAAACTCCACACAGAAAGGACCCTGGCTGCCTGGCTGGGGAATCAAACCCAGGCCCTTCATACTACCCACCCCGCCACCATGCTGGTTCATGCCTCATTTTACAAATGATTATTTAGAGACCAAAATTAATGACCACTATCGGAGTGTATATCTGTTGATATTTATCTATCCGTCCATGATAAACGGATCGTGTGTCTTTGGCAGGGAATTCCAGTTCCGTCACCCAAGGAGAACCGTCACCCTCAGCATGAGGAAAACTGGAGCCATGAAGAAGGGAGGGATCTTCTCCGCTGAGTTTCTCCGAGTGTTCCTACCCTCGCTGCTGCTCTCACACTTACTAGTCCTGGGGCTCGGGTAAGTACGTGTACACTCACTTTTTGTAACGTGAGCTAATATTGTTTATAAGAGTTGTGTCAGTATTTCTAGAGATGCTGTAAAACGCTGCTCTTTGTGTGAATCAGCTTTGGGCAGGCAGACAGAATGGGTTGGCTACTGCTCGTGTCAGAGGGGCGTTTGTTAGGTACAGCCCTCTTCAGTCAGGGTACAGGTTTGTACCAAGATACTGAATAATTAGATACGATTAGGTTGGGAGAAAAGGGGGGAAATAAATAAATAGAATTTTAAAAAATAAGAAAAAACATTTTATACGTTTGTGTTATTGAAATCATAAGGGTGCTCCTGTGGCACAGCAGTACCAGGGTTGGAATCTCTGTTGTGCTATCGGCCAACAGTGCGTCTACACAGACATGAGTTGCTAAATGATACATAAGCAGCCGAGAGTAAACAGTTATTTAAATCATAGCGGTGGAACCATTTCTCATTAAAATCACAAACAGCATCAGTTTTGTGTCACTACGGAGTCTGACTTCATTTCTATATTTACAGTATAATGCTACAGTATGAAGTGGGTAGCACTGTCGTCTCACAGCAAGAAGTTCCTGGGTTCGATTCCCAGGGTAAACATGAGGCAGGATTACTCTATAAAGGGCACCAGTCCACCACAGGACTTTGGCCATCCCCTTTCAGACATAGCCGGTCATGCGTTTGTAGACGTCTTGCCAGCAGATAGCACTGCTGAACCCAGAACCCAGATCTCAGGGCAGGTGGGCTAGCCTAAATGAAATGAATGAAATCAAATGTATTCATGTGTATAGCACTTTTTTTTACAATAGACATTGTCAACAATAGACAAAGCAACGTTACAGAATCCAGGACCGACAGACCAAAAACCCCTGTTGAGCAAACCGAGGGTGACGGTGGCAAGGAAAAAACTTGCTTAAAAGGGATTTAGCATGAAGGATGTTGGAATGGAACAGTGATCAGGGTTTTTTATCCTTCTATCAGCTAACAATTAACTGTCAACTAATGATGATCAGTTATCAGATAACAGAATTACATACATTTGCATCTCCATTAAATGGTGTAATTTCAACTCATATCTTTCTGATGTAGATTAAAATAAATAAGTTTACATTTCCACCTTAATTTTTTCGCCTGTGCTTGCTTAAAAAACGTTTTTACATAATGTCATAAAATTACATTTGAGGCGTCAATAAAAAATAAAAAGTGTTAACTTTACCTCTCAAACTTTGTTCACACCAGTCTGCATGCTGTCGTAGTTTCCTCATTTGACCAGCAGGGGGCAGCTAGTGTAACATCTCGAGAGCACACGTGCACAGCTAATGTTTATGTTTATGTTTTTCTCTTTTTCTTCATCTCTAACCTGTTTTTCTTTTCCTTTTTACAGAGTATATATCGGGAAAAGGCTGACGACCCCCCCTGCCAGCTCCTTCTGAGCACCAAATGTGTTGCAGTGCCTCAGGCGTGGCTCATGTGCGTTGTGCGAAAGTGTTGAACGTTGCCGTTTGTACGAGGAAAGGCCCAATCCTGCTCATGCTCACCCCGTAATCGTTTTCTTTTCTTTTTCCTTTTCCTTTAAAATGTCTTGATTCATTTCAGTTCATTTCTTTAATACCCGTCTCCTGCTCGGCACCTCAAACAAGTGTTATTCTGCAGTTGGGGTTTTCTTTCGCTCAGCTTTTCCCTCTTTTAATATATTTGTCCTAAATTTAATTCTAGTAGGTTTGTTTATGGTAATGCCAAGCATTCGGGGTGTGCATGCCTGAGGGAGTTAAAGCAAACCAGTGAGAGACTCCTGGTCCTGGAAAGTCGAAGCTGTGACCCAATGTTATTTTAAAATCGTGGGCTGTAAACAAAGAAAAGACCCTGAAATGTGACCCGAAAGGAGTCAAACTACGAGTGCACAGTAAAGCACCTTCCGTGTTATAGACGTTTCTTTAAAGCTGATTAGAATTTCATTTATTCTGTGATTTGCAGATTGAAGAATTAAAATTGTTCAGCGACAAAAGGTTCTGTTCCCAGACGACACAGTGACCTTTATATTTATACTAAATGATTGAACATATTTAAAAGATCGTTCGACAAGCCGCTCAGGTGGGGCAGCGGTAAAATACGCTAGCACACCAGAGCTGGGTTTTCGAATACATCGTATCGACTGGTGCAGTTACGACCCCTGCTGGCTGATTGATGGCGCCTGCACAGGGCTGAGGAATAATGCTGATCAGGGTGTGGCTCTCTGTGCACAGTGCTGATCAGTATACACCGATTAGGCATAACATTATGACCCCCTCCTTGTTTCTACGCTCACTGTTCATTTTATCAGCTCTACTTACCATATAGAAGCACTTTGTAGTTCTACAATTACTGACTGTTTTTCAATGGTCAGGACCACCACAGAGCAGGTATTATTTAGGTGGTGGATCATTCTCAGCACTGTGACAGTGACATGGTGGTGGTGTGTTAGTGTGTGTTGTGCTGGTATGAGTGGATCAGACACAGCAGCGCTGCTGGAGTTTTTAAATACTGAGTCAACTCCTTGTCCACTCTATTAGACACTCCTACCTAGTCGGTCCACCTTGTAGATGTAAAGTCAGAGACGATCGCTCATCTATTGCTGCTGTTTGAGTCGGTCATCTTCTAGACCTTCATCAGTGGTCACAGGACGCTGCCCACGGGGCGCTGTTGGCTGGATATATTTTTGGTTGGTGGACTATTCTCAGTCCAGCAGTGACAGTGAGGTGTTTAAAAACTCCAGCAGCGCTGCTGTGTCTGATCCACTCATACCAGCACAACACACACTAACACACCAGCACCATGTCAGTGTCACTGCAGTGCTGAGAATGATCCACCACCCAAATAATACCTGCTCTGTGGGGTCCTGACCATTGAAGAACAGTCAGTAATTGTAGAACTACAAAGTGCTTCTATATGGTAAGTGGAGCTGATAACATGGACAGTGAGACAGTGTAGAAACAAGTCGACTCGTGCAGGTGAAAATGCAGTCTGTACTGAGCACGTGTCGGAGGGGGCGTGTGTCAGTTGAGAGGCGTCCTCAGTCAGCGGTGGAGGGTCGAATCAGTATAGAGGAGCAATCAGGGTAATTGGACACGACTAGAGTAGGGGAGAAAATTGGGAGAAAATTGGGGGAAATAAAAAAAACAAAAACTTTTTATGTTACCCTAACAAGAGATTTGTAATTTTTAAAACATGAAAAACGTGCAGTTGTATCATACACACTAAAGACTACAGGTCTAAAAACTATATATGTGCAAAATTTTTATGTTATTACAAAACTGATTGATCTGTAATGAAATTTGTGATTAAAGCTTGAATTTAATTCTGCTGCTTTGAAAAAGACAAAAGTCTGTGTATGGGCTCGTCTTATTCAAAAACTCACACACTCTTCTGTGACTTTTTCTACAGCAAAACAGCCTCCAGCTTCAAGATTTCGGATCACGTCTGTGCCCAGTTATTAATTGGATTTAATTTAGCCGACACTGTTATCCAAATCCTACAGTCCGTTGAAAGTTAAATCCCATGCGGCACGTTGGCAAAGTGGGTAGCACTCTTGCCTCACAGCAAGAAGGTCCTGGGTTCGATCCCCAGGTGGGGCGGTCCTGGTCCTTTCTGTGTGGAGTTTGCATGTTCTCCTTGTGTCTGCGTGGGTTTCCTCCGGGAGCTCTGGTTTCCTCCCACAGTCCAGAGACGTGCGAGTGAGGTGCACTGGAGATACTAAATTGTCCATGGATATAATCTTGTGAACTGATGAATCTTGTGTAATGAGTAACAACCGTTTCTGTCATGAATCTAATCAAAGTGTAAAACACGACGTTAAAATCCTAATAAACAAACAAACATTATCCGAAGCAACTTACAATACTATGACAGTACACAGTCTAGGAACTTGGGGGTTAAGGGTCTTGCTTAAGGGCCCAACAGTGGCAACCTAGCAGTGGTGGGAACACTTGAACCTGCAACCTTTTGATTACTAGTTCTGTACCTTAAACTTTAGGCTATAACTGCCCCTTATTTTATTCTGATTATTAGTCCAGTACCCAGTACACTTGAGCTTTCCGTCAAGGGAATAAGGTCAGGGACGGATGTTGAACAAGACGACCTGGATTACAAATGCCGTTCCAGTTCAAGTTGGTTTTACTGGGTTGAGGCCAGGGCTCAGCAAACTGGTCTATTAAAAAAATTTTATTAGTTCACAGAGGCAAAGTAAAGCTAATACAGGAAGGGACCTTTCCCAAACTCTTAGCACAAACTCAAAAGCATATATTTCATATCATTGACTTATACTTTGGTAAGCAGTGGGTGTGGTTGGAACGTTTATCCATCTTCTTTTAATGTTCACTCTTAATAATAATCGTTAAAGAAGCAAGCTGAGTGTACTGTTCTTCAGAATTAAACAATATTCGGGTGGTGCAGCTCTCTATTCAGCTAGCACACCACTGCTGGGATTCAAGTTCGAGTCTCAGCTGTGCCACAGACCTGGTCAGGGGTCAAGCAGTCAGAGTTAGCCAAATATGTGGGTGAAAGGAAGGACGGCGGGTTCTCCCGGACTTGCTGCAACTGACCAGGATAAAGTAGTTTATATTTCCTTATCACGCTCTACCATCCTTTTGCAGTTTAGTCAAATTCAGCAACAGCAATTTTTAATTCAGATCAGAAACACATTTTTATGTATTGGTTGTTTTTAAGCATCTGCATCTTCCGAACTACTGCCAAATGCATTTCTCCTGATCTTTGTTCAGCTATACCTATTTATTATCCTCTCGCTTCAGTGTTCCTGATGTGTGTTATATTTTGTCTCGAGCACATTTCAGTCAGTAAGCTTCATACATGTTGGTTTTATTTAATTTTCTCTTATAATTTCATTTCTTTCTTGGAGTTGTAATACCTGAGATCGTGCAGTGTGACGACTGGGTTTGCGTTCATAAAGACTCATGAATGATTTTACTTGATTTGTTTGTGTTCGGTTTAAATTCTGACTGAGGAGTGTGAAGGTTAAAAGCTCCACACCACAAAGTAAAATGTATTTTAAAGTAAAATGTATTTTAAAGTAAAATGTATTTTAAATCAGTGACGAGCGTATAGACGTTAAAATTTGAGGAACAGCCTTTGTTTGAACATAATTTTACATTGAAGTGTTTTTTAATCCTTTTCTCCTAATTTGACAAAAGTTCTAGTAGAATTACTTCCATGATGTGATGTTACAATAGAAGAAATATTTTTAAATGACTAGAGACACAATTCAGTAATATTAATTGTATTAAATCTATGATGTTTTAACTTAGCCTTAAATGCAGTCATTTTTGTAAGAGTTGTATTTAGAAATCTAGATTTTAGCTATTTTTTATATTAGAAACTTTCAGCTACTAAAACCATTAACATAAATTATAACTTCATTTAGCTTTAAGCAGCTTCTTGTTGGATGGGTCGCACTGTCACCTCACAGCTAGAAGATCCTGGTTTTTATTCCGGGTACTTTCTGTGTGGAGTTTGCATGTTCTCCCCAGGTCTGGGTGGGTTTCCTCCGGGAGCTCCGGTTTCCTCCTACAGTACAAAGACCGGTGAGTGAGGTAAACTGGAGGTACAAAATTGGCTGTGACGGTTTTGAAGTTGAACTTGAACTGATATGACGGGTAGTTACAGGTTACCCATGATTTGTCATGAATGGAACCAAAGTGTAAAATGTCACCTTAACATCAACTAAAGTGAATAATTAGGAGGGGTGTCCACTTTCCTTTGGCCAGATATTTTATCAATCACACCATCTATCCCAAAAGTAGTTAAAGACTCTACCATCATCAACATCCAAATGTGTACCAGTATGCCTAATTTTTTCCTCCTGGCTACTGCCACGTTCATCTACATGTGTGCTGATCTACACTGCTCTCTAGTGGCTGAAGGAGGAATCAGGGTGTGTCTCTCTCTCCCTGAAGACATGAGAAGTGCAGTGAGAGACGAAGGCAGGATGAGAAGGTTAACTTGTGCAGGTTTCATAACACTGAACACAACACGCAAGTAAAATGTAAGTGCAAACAGTGATTTACTAACATTTGTGACATTTATCTACAGACAAACGACTGTTGGTTTATCAATACTGAAATCTTCCAACAGGGATGTGTTAAAAAAAAAAAAAAACAGGAATGGTGTCTGGTGGCAGCGGGCAGCCTGGGTACCTCACAGCTTCCTGTCACCATTTCTGAGCATTTGGTTCCTTTCATATTCACATACATTTCCTACCTACCAGAATGTGGCAAGATGTTCAAGTGAATAGGTTAATGTTTTGGGTATTCTGAGTTGGTATAACCGGGCCGGTTGCTTCTTACCACTTACCACTTCTCGCACCTACAAGAACTGAAAATGAACCCATTGTAGTATCCAATGTAGTGCTATTGGCCAGCCGGGCGCTTACATTAGGACCTCTTGGGCTGTGTCTGGGGGATGGTGGCTGAACGAGGTGTGTTGGGGCAGTTGTAGCTTAGTGGTTAAGGTACTGGACTAGTAATCAAAAGGTCACTGGTTCAAGCCCCACCACTGCCATGTTGCCACTGTTGGGCCCTTGAGCAAGGCCCTTACACCTCAATTGCTTAGATAATATACTGTCACTGTACTGTAAGTCGCTTTGGATAAAAGTGTCTGCTAAATGCCATAAATGTAAATGTACACGATCAGCCATAACATTAAAACCACCTCCTTGTTTCTACATTCACTGTCCATTTTATCAGCTCCACTTACCATATAGGAGCACTTTGTAGTTCTACAATTACTGACTGTAGTCCATCTGTTTCTCTACACATTTTAGCCTGCTTTCACCCTGTTCTTCAATGGTCAGGACCCCCACAGGACCACTACAGAGCAGGTATTATTTAGTTGGTGGATCATTCTCAGCACTGCAGTGACACTGACATGGTGCTGGTGTGTAAGTGTGTGTTGTGCTGGTATGAGTGGATCAGACACAGCAGCACTGCTGGAGTTCCTAAACACCTCATTGTCACTGCTGGACTGAGAATAGTCCACCAACCAAAAACATCCAGCCAACAGCGCCCCGTGGGCAGCGTCCTGTGACCACTGATGAAGGTCTAGAAGATGACCGACTCAAACAACAGCAATAGATGAGCGATCGTCTCTGACTTTACATCTACAAGGTGGACCAACTAGGTAGGAGTGTCTAATAGAGTGGACAGTGAGTGGACACTTTAAAAACTCCAGCAGCGCTGCTGTGTCTGATCCACTCATACCAGCACAACACACACTAACACACCACCACCATGTTAGTGTCACTGCAGTGCTGAGAATGATCCACCACCTAAATAATACCTGCTCTGTGGTGGTCCTGACTATTGAAGAACAGGGTGAAAGCAGGCTAAAATGTGTAGAAAAACAGATGGAATACAGTCAGTAACTGTTGTTCTTCAAAGTGCTTCTATATGTTAAGTGGAGCTGTATATCAGTGCAGACACCAACACCCACTAAGCTTCATATCCCATGATATCATTATCAGCAGCAGCTGAGAGAGAGAGAGAGAGAGAGAGAGAGAGAGAGAGAGAGAGATGAGATCATGACTTGTTCTCTCACTATAGGCTGAAGCAGATGTTCTCATACTCTGATACGATGTGAGCCAAAAATATTTCTCACCAGATTCTATTACATTAAACCTTCAGTTACGTTCCAGTCTAATTTGATTTCTGATTCTCTGAGTATGGCATCAAGGCTTGATCTCATCGTTTGGACCTTTTAAATGCATTTTTTAATCTTGATTAAGATTACACAATCACTAAAACAATGAACAATGAATGCTCCCTTCTGTTTCTTCTCTAGCCCTTTATTTCTATTTTTAAAATCTGCCTCGTTGCAGACCACCCACATGAAGAGCTCCGTGGTAATTCAGAGGCTACACAGCATTTTTACCAGCTACAGATGAGTCCATCCCACATTAATAACACACACACACACACACACACACACACACTGTATAGTGAGAGAACACATTCACTATATGGCCAAAAGTATTTGCACACTTGACCTTGAGCTTACTGGACACCCCATTTCAAAAACAAATGGTATTAAAATAAAGTGATCTCTGTGTGATCTGTTCAGCTATAACAACAGCCGTTCTTCTGAGAAGGCTTCCAAAAGACTTTAAAGAATGTCTGTGGGAATTTGTGCCCATTCAGTCAACAGAGCATTTGTAATGTATGAATGGGCACAGGCGACTTGCAGCATTGTGACAGTATTGTCTAAGCAAATGAGGGCTACGGGCCGTACTGAAGGTTGTGGCAACCTGGTAGTGGTGGGACTTAACCAGTACGCTACAACTGCCCTATACACAATAGTGCACCAGTGTGATGCATGGCTCATTTTCAGTCAGTGTCTTTGTGTAGTTTGGCATGTTCTTACCCTGTCAATATGGTATCAGGTCTCCTCTTAAATCTAAAGGGGGATTGCTGCACTAAGGTAAGTGAATGACTGTGTGTGTGTGTGTGTGTGTGTGTGTGTGTGTGTGTGTGTGTGTGTGTTACACCTGGCAGTATTCCTACCTTGCACCTATGCTTCTAAGGTGTCTCTGGAACGGGTGTGTGTGTTATGCCTTGCAGTATTTCAGTACCTATGTTTCTAGGGTGGCACCGGATCCACCGCAAACCTGATCAAAATAAGTCGGTCACTAAAGATAAACGAATGAAGGCCTTCCCTAAACTGTTGCTGCAAAGCTGGGTGCATATGATTTCCTTTATATAAATGATGTCTTACACCTGTTTTACAAGTTAGAATGGGTGTCTGAATACACAATAGTGCACCAGTGTCAGGTTCTGCATGGGGACCTAGACATAAATCTCACCTTGAGTCCGTGTCTGTGAGAAGTTTGGCATGTTCTCACCTTGTCTGTGTGGGTTTCTTCTGGGTTTACCGGTTTCTTTTAAAGTCTAAAGGTGGATTGCTGTGCTGAGGTGAGTGAATAAATGGGTGTGTGTGATACGCCTTGCACCTCGTGTTTCAGGGTGGCACCGGATCCACCGCAAACCTGATCAAAATGAATCGGTCACTAAGGATAAACAAATGAAGGCCTCTGTGTTTCTTTAAACCAAGCTTTCCTTCATGACTTTATAGAACTGGAAAGGGCCTTCCCTAAACTGTTGCTGCAAAGCTGGGTGCATATGATTTCCTTTATATAATTGATGTCTTACACCTGTTTTACGAGTTGGTTTTCTGAATACACAATAGTGTACCAGTGTCAGGTTCTGCATGGGGACCTAGACGTAAATCTCACCTTCAGTCAGTGTCTATAAGAAGTTTGGCATGTTCTCACCATGTCCATGTGGGTTTTTTTCTGGGTATCAGGTCTCCTCCAAAATCTAAAGGTGGATTGTTGCGCTAAGGTGAGTGAATGAATGAATGTGTGTGTGTGTGTGTGTGTGTGTGTGTTTGTTACGCCTTGCAGTATTTCTGCCTTGCACCTCGTGTTTCAGGGTGGCACCGGATCCACCGCAAACCTGATCAAAATGAATCGGTCACTAACGATAAACGATTAAAGGCATATGAATAATGATCTTCAGTAAGGTTGTGGTTCCAGTGATGTGTGTGTGTGTGTGTGTGTGTGCGTAATGGCTCGCTCGGTGCTGAAGGGACAGCGCCCTGGGCGGGGCAGTACGCACACGCCACCGCGGACGCGCAGACATCGCCCACTCCTTACACCAGACATCAAGTAAAATTAAAACTTTACCTGGTTTTTCTCAGTCTGGGATTTTAACCGAGCCCAGTCCTGTATGTAAATATCAGCTTTGATAGGTGTGTTATACTGGGAGACGGACTGGTGCATCTGTGCGCGCTGCACGAACCGGTGATTCACGAGAAGACAATAGAAGCTACCGAGTAAATCGATCAGGAGAAAGAGCATCTCTGGTGTGTAATGCACTCTTAACCCGGTTAAAGTGCATCACTTCCGGACGAGAAGCTTGTGCGCTGCATGCAAGAGAAGATCTGGAGCAGCTCCGAAGCGCCGCCTGCACCGAATCTGCTGCACGGTAATATTGCAAACCCACCAACACCCAACCCAAGCGATTCTGAATCCGACTTCACATGTATTCGCACTAAACGTTAGATTTCTGAGTGAATGTCATGCCTGCACCACGCCTAAACACGACTTCTAACTAATTACTGCTTGCTTTAGTGTGCATGCGCGAAGAACACTGATTTAGTAGCTTACCGACAATTAAATGTATTAAGAATTTAAGAATAATTGAATGCTTTGATTAACGTGAGGGATGAATGAGTGCATGTGTGTGAATGATTCTATATTAATCATTGTGTGACTTGCTTTTTAAATGCTACTTGTTATCAAGGCTTTTCTAGGGTGGGTAAAAATTGTACAATCATTTCTACTGTACCTGAATCTCTGAAGGCTCAGTGGAATCTCAAAACGTCTCTGTAATGTGATTTATTAGGATTTTAATTTTTACACTCATGACAGGACACGTAGTTACAGGTTACACATGATTCACATGATTCATCAGTTCAAGTTCAACATCAAAACCGTCAAAGCCAATTTTGTATCTCCAGTTTACCTAACTGTGGGCTTTGGACTGTGGGGGGAAACCGGAGCACCGGAGGAAATCCACGCAGACATGGGGAGAACATGCAAACTCCACTCAGAAAGGACCCGGACCGTTCCACCTGGGGATCGAACCTGGGACCTTCTCGCTGTGAGGCGACAGTGCTACCCACTGAGCCACCGTGCCACCCTGGATGGAAAATTTTTTTTTATAAAAAATGGAACACTTACATTGCACCTTGGTACCGATTCTGGAACCGTCCTGAAGCTTTTCCCTTAGCTTCTGCTGGAATGGTGGGTGTCATATTTTTATCTAGGTTTATATCTACTAAGGGCGGCACGGTGGCTTAGTGGGTAGCACTGTCGCCTCACAGCAAGAAGGTCCGGGGCGGTCCGGGTCCTTTCTGTGCAGAGTTTGCATGTTCTCCCCGTGTCTGCGTGAGTTTCCTCCGGGAGCTTTGGTTTCCTCCCACAGTCCAAAAACATGCAGTCAAGTTTATTGGAGTCACTGAATTGCCCTATAGGTGAATGGGTGTGTGTGTGTGTGTCTGCCCTGCAATGGACTGGCGCCCCAACCAGGGTGTTACTGTGTGCCTTGTGCCCATTGAAAAGTATACAGTATCTATTAATTTAAAGATTTTGCGTATAATTAACTTGTTGTATCCCTGTGGATGAAAGCTCTCTTATCAAAACAGAAATGTTGCATCATGGGTAACCAACTAGAAGGTTTTCAGTTTGAATCCTGACACTGTTGGGCCCTGGAACAAGGCCATTTGCCCTCTGGGCTCCAGTGGCCGACATGCAAAAGAAGTGCAGGTATATGTATATATGTACACGAATATCTATGTATATATGACAAATAAAGGTGTTTTATCTGCCCTAGATCCATTATCCATTATCCATATCTTATAATGATCAGATAATCAGTCAGAATAATGTACTGATTTGCAGCAACTATTCCATCTGTGTGAACTGGTGGATCCAAACCGGGCCAGAAAAATGTCCCAATTGCACTAATTAAC
The DNA here is from genome assembly GCF_030014385.1 of Trichomycterus rosablanca. Lineage (NCBI taxonomy): Eukaryota > Metazoa > Chordata > Actinopteri > Siluriformes > Trichomycteridae > Trichomycterus > Trichomycterus rosablanca. The sequence continues at coordinate 3,601,548 of NC_086005.1, forward strand.
CCTCTTTTAAAGTCACAGATCCTTTTTCCTGGACCTGCTCAGTTTTAATAGAATTGATGTACTAGTGCACAATAAGACGTATATATTTTAATTGCAGAGTTACAGAATTGATTTTTTCCACTCAAAATGTGTAATACACTATATGGACAAAGGTACTCGTACACACATTCTAATGTGTGATTAATTAAAGGATTATGATTGTTCTTTTAATTTCAGTTACTCTAAATTTTTCACCCTGAGCCATGTCTACTTTCGGAGACCACAGGGGTTCACCAACCCCCAGACTGTGTGGAGTCTTGTGTCCTCTGGAATCACTGTGGACCGATGAGAAGAAGATGGAGGGACAGAGGAACCCAGGCTCAGAGAACAGAAGGGTGGAGATTCGCAAGAGTGCAGGCAAGGAGCTGCTGCAGAACCTCAACGACGAGGTATCAGCAACAGCATTGTATTTATCAGACCGAAACGTCTGCGTATTCATCTGTTATGTGTGCGATCTAATCAGCTATTCAGGCCCAATCATCATCATTATCATACATTTGAATATCACTCCTGTTTGTATGTCTGCCTGTCTGTCTCTTTATCCATCTGTCTATCCTAACATCAATTTATTCATCCAGGTATTAATGGGGGCAGAGTGCTTATCTGCTATAAATGTTAATGAGTTTAAACATTGGTCTATCTATCTATCTATCTATCTATCTATCTATCTATCTATCTATCTATCTATCTATCTATCTATCTATCTATCTATCTATCTATCTATCTATCTATCTATCCATTCAACCATCTATCTATCTATCTATCTATCTATCTATCTATCTATCTATCTATCTATCTATCTATCTATCTATCTATCTATCCATTCAACCATCTATCTATCTATCTATCTATCTATCTATCTATCTATCTATCTATCTATCTATCTATCTATCTATCTATCTATCTATCTATCTATCCATTCAACCATCTATCTATATATTCATCCATCCATTTTTCTATTCATCTATTAAACCATCCATCTATATATCTATCCATCTATATATCCATCTATCCATCCACCCATTCAACCATCCATCTATATATTAATCTATCTACAGTATAAATCCATCCATCCATCCACCCACCCATTCAACCATCCATTGATATATCCATCCATATATTCATCCATTTATCTATTTATCCATTTATCTATTTATCCATTTATCTATTCAACCATCCATCTATATAATCTATCAATCTATATATCTATCCATCTATATATCCATCCGTCCATTCAACCATCCATCTGTCTATCCATCTATATATCAATCTATTTATAAATCAATCCATTCAACCATCTGTCTATATATCCACTCACCTATTCATTCATCAATCCATCTATCTATGTATCTGCCTGTTAGTAGTGCTTTTCAGCGTTGCCCTTTAACTAGAAAGATTTCTCCACAATATTTGCATGATATTATGCACTGTAGATGGTAAAAAATCTAAAACCCCTTCCCATCTTTACTTCAAATGGACTAGAACTTTCCTGGATGTTATTTTTCCCAAGCAAGATATCATCACCTGTTTTGGATGTTATATAAACATTTTATGATCTTACCCAGCCTTTTTTTGAAATGTGTCTCTATGTAGAAACATGACATGGCTCCTCTATTGCTCATGCTGATGATGTCTGCGTTTTATTTAGCTAATTTGCTTTGTCTCTGAGGACATGCTAAGAATACAGGAATCTTCCTGAATCTTGGATGCAGTAACCATAGTTACCTGTTTGCTCTAATCGCACTACTGACTGATGGTTGAGGAAGACGTGCAGAGGAATATCTGAGGAATCTGCTCCTACCTTCCTGTTGCATTCAAACACAGACCTGTTTAAAAAGCACACAGACCATGTAAATGTGCTGTGTCATCTACAACCATTTATCAATCCCAGTGATGGCAAGAACTGTGTATCAAGGGAAAACCAGATGATTTATGAGACACACTATACAGAGCTCATGTTACATGTTCCCGAACAGAAAGCTTCGTTCATTCTGTGTTGGTGTGATGGAGAAACTGCACTGCTTTTCCTCTGATTGCCTCAAATGAAAGGCCATGATCAATAGTGTGGTGTGGTTCTGCAGAACCGCAGAGTAACCAGCTGATCTAATGCACCACAGCGTCCTCAGTGACAGAGGAGTTGATTACATTAACCCTTACAGCACCACACAGGCAATTAAAATCATTTTTACAAGGTTAACTCCTCCTGAAAAGCTGTAACAATACATTAACATGAAGGAGCTAGTCAAAAGTAGAACCAGCCTCAACCTTCGGATTAGCTTTATTACTCTTCTGAATGCTGGTATAGAAGCCCTGAGTAGTGTGTGGTGGGACGTTGGAGCATTTTACTCTTTATTACACTTTTATTTCTCTGTTTTACAGAACTACTTTACTGTAGATCGGGCATGCTGTTTTTTTTTTTTACTAAAGCATGAACTGCTCATTCAGGTCTCATTTGTTGGGTTTAATCCAGGTATTGGCCTGGACAACTTCAAAACGTGAATTTCTGTTTGTTTTCCATCGTCAAGACTTTTGGAATTTGCATCATCGTTTTTGCTGCCCATCCTTCTGAGGTAACAGCTTTCGTTGTGGCTCACTTGACTTGGCTCACTACCAATAAAATTTAGTGACGTGGTTAATTAATTAAACCAGTTTTTATCAGGGTGATATAGGTGTTGGAAAACTGTAGAGCAGTCTGGAGTGATAATGATAGAAGTAAATCTGTTCAGTGGTGGAGCAGTTTATTAGCATAGTATAGTATAGTATAGTATAGTATAGTATAGTATAGTATAGTATAATGAAGTACAGTGTAGAATAGTGTAGTATAGTGTAGCATAGTATTGTATAATGTAGTATAATATAGTAAATTGTAGTATAGTGTAGCATAGTATAGTATAGTGTAGTATAGGGTACTGTAGTATAGTATTGTATGGTATAGTAAAATGTTGTATAGTATAGTAAATTGTAGTATAGTGTAGCATAGTATAGTATAGTAATATGTAGTATAGTATATTGTAGTATAGGGTACAGTAGTTTAGTATAGTATAGTAAAATGTAGTATAGTATAATGTACTGTAGTATAGTATAATACAGGGTAGTATAGTACAGTATATGGTACTGTAGTATAGTATAGTAAGGGGTACTGTAGTATAGTATAGCATAGTATAATACATTTTAGTATAGGGTACTGTAGTATAGTATAGTACAGTATAGTAATGTGTAGTATAGTATATTGTAGTATAGGGTACTGTAATATAGTATAATATGTAGTTAATTTCCCTAGGGGGATCAATAAAGTCTTATCTTATCCTATCTATAATATTGTATAGTATATTATAGTATAGTGTACTGTAGTATAGTATAGTACAGTATAAGTTACTGCAGTATAGTACAGTATAGTATAGAGTACTGTAGTGTAGTATAGTATAGTATATTATAGTGTAGAGTACTGTAGTATAATGCAGTATAATATAGTATAAGTTACTGCAGTATAGTACAGTATAGTATAGCAATATATAGTTTAGTAGTGTAGTATAGTGTACTGTAGTATAGTATAGTACAATATGGTATATTATAGTAGCATAGAGTTTAGTAGTGTAGTATAGTGTCCTGTAGTATAGTATAGTATAGTATAGTATAGCAGTATAGAGTTTAGTAGTGTAGTATAGTGTACTGTAGTATAGTATAGTATAGAAGTATAGAGTTTAGTAGTGTAGTATAGTGTACTGTAGTATAGTATGGTATGGTATAGTATAGTACAGTATGGTATAGTATAGCGGTATAGAGTTAAGTAGTGTAGTATAGTGTACTGTAGTACGGTTTGGTATAGTATAGTACAGTATGGTATAGTATAGTACAGTATAGTATAGTACAGTATGGTATAGTATAGCGGTATAGAGTTAAGTAGTGTAGTATAGTGTACTGTAGTACGGTTTGGTATAGTATAGTATAGTACAGTATGGTATAGTATAGTATAGTATAGTACAGTATGGTATAGTATAGCGGTATAGAGTTAAGTAGTGTAGTACAGTGTACTGTAGTACGGTATGGTATAGTATAGTACAGTATGGTATAGTATAGTACAGTATGGTATAGTATAGCGGTATAGAGTTAAGTAGTGTAGTATAGTGTACTGTAGTACGGTTTGGTATAGTATAGTACAGTATGGTATAGTATAGCGGTATAGAGTTAAGTAGTGTAGTATAGTGTACTGTAGTACGGTTTGGTATAGTATAGTATAGTACAGTATGGTATAGTATAGCGGTATATAGTTAAGTAGTGTAGTACAGTGTACTGTAGTATGGTATAGTATAGTACAGTATGGTATAGTATAGTACAGTATGGTATAGTATAGCGGTATAGAGTTTAGTAGTGTAGTATAGTGTTCTGTAGTATAGTATAGTCTAGTATAGTACAGTATAGTATAGTATAGTATAGTATAGTATAGTATAGTATAGTATAGAGTTCAGTATTGTAGTAGTAGTCTGAAGCAGCAGGGTAGAGGGGCGGTTTTTACCCAGCTGTCCACATAGAGTAGGGCGGGGACTTTGCGCATGCGCACTGCTTTCTTCCCTTCTGCCTTGGTGCATCAGTGGAGAAAAGCTCCAGCAGCAGAAGCGTTTATCGCCTCAGATCTCGGTTTTACTTCGCATTTACTCGCGTCTCCTGCTTTATTTTTTATTACAAAACCTTCCGAAGCTTTTTATCGTCTCTACCGGCTCCAGTTGTATCGGTTTATCTGAACGGAGGGTGAAGATGTCGGGATATCAGGGCAAGAAGAACATCCCTCGCATCACTGTGAGTTTATTACAGCGCTTTATTCTGTCAGGAGCTGATTTATGTTCTCTTCATGTTCTCTTCATGTTCTCTTCATTGCAGGAGGCTCGTAAAGGTAAAACTGGGATCTAAAGTTAAAGCATTCCACTATAGACTGGGCTTTCCCCCCTGTTGTATTAGGGATACACATTGTCTGGTGCTGTAATGCATGCTACAAGAAGGAGATCTGTTCTAAACCTTTCTAAAAGGGATTTGCATGATTTATTTATTATTTCTGCTTAAATTAGGAGCTGCCAGTTTCCAAAGCTCATGCAGATGCAAAACTGCACGTAAATACTGCAAATATAATCGAATCTAATAAGTTTATGATCTGATATTAACACCTTCAATACAAAATAACCCTAATGTGCGTGGTTAAACTAAACTGGATGATTAAACTAGTCCGACCCCGATCCCACTCCCGTTTCTGCCCTTTGTTTAAAGCTATGGATGATTCTCAGGGTTGCCAGATTACGCCATCCTATTTACAATCCGCACATTCTCGTCTGTTCACAAATGCAGTCTAAATAAACGATTCCAAATGTAAGATTGTAGATAATTATAAGTATAATTTAGGATGGCATTTATGTAGGAAACGTTGTACAAAATGTTGGTGTATGCACCCATCCATCCGCTCAAAATCTGGCAACCCGGCTGTATATCCAGCGGAGCTTTAATGTCGCATCCGCCCATCCGCAGCCACAGCACAGAACAGCATTATAGAACAAAAAAAACGAGAGAAGAACAGGAAACAGGTCTGATATACTGGGAAGAATTCCAAACGACCCATTACCGGACATGTGAAGCACTGGTTAGGGTGTTGGAATGTGTATTTATAAACTGCTTACATTATATTGTGTATTTGGAATTTAAATGCACACCTTTGGCCTAATGTGGAATAAACAGAGGTACAATAACAATACCATATCTCCTTTATATTCAGTCAAAATGTACATACAAGTATGTCACAAAAAGGTATAGGTATACAGTAGTGTAGTATAGTAAAATATAGTGTAAGGTAGTGTAGTGTAGTATAGGGTACAGTAGTATAGTAGAGTATGCGTATAGTAAATGTAGTGTAGTATAGTAAAGTGGTGCATAGTATAGTATAGTGTAGTATAGAATACAATCGTATAGTATAGTAAATTGTAGTATAGTATAGTGTAGCATAGTATAGTATATGGTACTGTAGTATAGTACAGTATAATATAGGGTACTGTAGTATAGTATAATATATAGTTAATTTCCCTAGGGGGATCAATAAAGTCTTATCCTGTCTGTAGTATAGTGTAGTATAGTATAGTATAGGGTTCTGTAATATTGTATAGTATAGTGTAGTGCAGTATAGTATAGTATAAGTTACTGCAGTATAGTACAGTATAGCAGTATAGAGTTTAGTAGTGTAGTATAGATAGATAGATAGATAGATAGATAGATACTTTATTAATCCCGAAGGAAATTAAGGTGTCAGTAGCAAGTTACATAAATCAAAGTCAAAAAGTAAGTAATAGTAAGTAATAGTACACACTACAGAGATTCACATTATACAAAACAGTATCTGTATAACCACAACAACACTCGGACAACACACAACAACAAGTATAGTATAGTGTACTGTAGTGTAGTATAGTATACTATAGTATAGTAAAGTGTAGTATAGTATAGTGTACTGTAATATAGTATAGTATATTATAGTATAGTATATTATAGTATAGTATAGTAGTATATAGTTTAGAAGTGTAGTATAGTGTACTGTAGTATAGTATAGTATAGCAGTATAGAGTTTAGTAGTGTGGTAGTAGAGTGGAGCAGCAGGGTAGACGGGCGGTTTCTGCCCAGCTGTCCACATAGAGTAGGGCGGGGACTGTCACAGAAAAGGTAGCTCGGTGGTTATACAGTGGTGGACTAGTATTTAGAAGGTTGCCAGTTCAAGCACCATCAAGTTGCCACTGTTGGGTCCTGAGCAAGGCCCTTAACCCTCAATTACTCTAAATGCATTTAATCATAATTGTAAGTCGCTTTGAATGCTGCAGATGTAAAAGTAAAAGGATTGGTCAGGTCAAAAACACAGCACAGCCAGATATTTATTGAAAGCATAAACACTTTCATTTCTGAGTTTATATTTTGTGTCTGTGGTAGTTGATCCCTGGACATGAGATTCCACTGATTAGACCACTGTTCCTTTTTTCTTGATGCTGCTTGTTCTTTTCCTTTTCTTTTTCTGTGGTCTTAGTAAGCGATGACTGACTTCACATCCATAACTTGACCAGCCTGGGATGACTTGAATCGAACAATAACACGATGGTTGGCTTGTTTCCCATAAATATTCATTCTGTTTTAGATTAATATGCTTGGGATCCATGTAGAAACAAGATGAGAGTCAAGACAGACCATTTGCTGTCTGATAAAGGAGGTTGGGGTGTACAGGGGCATGGCCGAAGCCCTGCGATGGATTGCTGGGTATCTCTGCCTTGCACCCAGTGTTTCCTGGTGGAACCTGGATTTGGCAGACAGCTGTATCCAAAGCGACTTACAATGTCACCATATAGAAGCATTTGCTCAAGGGCTCAACAGTGGTGACCTAGCAGACATGGGACTTAAACCAGTGCCCTTCCTATTACCAGTACAGTACCTTAACTGCGGAGCCTTAACCTAACCTTAACCTTACCACTATCATTAGATCTCCAACCTCAGCAGGCTGCAAAATCTACCTTCTGGCTTTTAAGGCCTCATTTCTGGTCCCTAATTATAGTCTAGCACTGGCTCGCCACAAATGTCCCTGCACAGTGCATAGTGATCTGAAGGTGGAGCAGAACCTGAATAAAAGCTGTTCAAAGTAGAATTTATGTCCTCAAACACATTTATTTAAACTTTAGCTCCATATCACCTCTAATTCCGGAGACTGTTGATTCTTCCTGTGTCTGTATTTAATCCTTTATTTCTGCCCTTAAATAATTTATGAAGATTTATGAGATTTTAATGGATGTCTATTTCTAGGCCTTAATTTAATCGATCCTAAAAAGTCATAATGATCCTCGATCTTTGCTGGTGCTGGTCCAACTTATTCTGTATCTTATTGTAGCTTATTCTGGTTTAACATCTTTTTCTTTCTACCAGTATTCATCCTTATAATGACATATTTAAATCCCCTTATATCTCCGTTTTGGAATGTTCCTCCCAATCTAGTCATATCCAATTACCCGGTTTGTATTTTCGCCTTTACTGCTTCAGTAACTGAGACACGCCCCCGGTGTTATGTGTGCAGTATCCGACCGCTTCTTTTCACCTGCACATTGTGGATTCACATGGATATCCGTAACACACATAGTCACACACTGATCCCCATTATCCCCAGTCTTATTGTGCAGGCGTCATCGATCAGCCAGCTAAGGTCGTAGTTGCAGCAGTTATGAAGAATCCTTACGCCCCTCCCTCCCTCAGACTAGCCAATCTCTGACCTGGCCTGCTGTTAGCAGAATTGATATTTGAACTTGCAAGCTTTAGATGTTTTTCAGATCTCTAATCTCTCTAACCAGGCGGCTTGGCTTTTAGTCCTTTATTTATCTAGGCATCCATCCTTGGGCTGTATTAAGTTTCAAATAGAACCAATATACTCAAAGTGTGTGTGGTTTATGTCCAGGTACTTCATTTTTCTTGCAGTTGTTCCCACTATTCAAAAACATGCAGTAGGTACATTGGCTGAATAGTATTTGAGTGTGTGGTGCTCTGAATTGCCCCTAGGTGTAAGTGAGTAAATAAATATGTGAGTAAATGAATAGGGGAATGATGCCCTGAAGTAAAATGTGTGTATTACCGCCCTGTGATAGTGTTTCAGGTCGCACCAGACTCACCTGAAATTTTTAAGAATTATGTTGTTTATGTTGTTTGGTTAAAAGTGAGTGAGAAAAAAAAAACTGTATAAACTTGTTGTGAATTGTATGGCCAAAGTATGTGGACACTTGACCTTTTGAAAACCAAAGGGTTAGGGGTCAGGGCTGTGTGCAGAACTTGCTTTGTGCACAGGGGGACAGTCATGCTTTAAAAGGAAAGCTATAATTGAAAGTAAATACAGCTTGTGCTTGTGTCTGGTATTATTATTTGTAAATAAGAAATGACTTTAATTATATCTGGCAACCCTGCTCATAATCGCTTTTGCATTGCAACACCAGGTTGCCAGATATAAATAAAAATAACTGTATTTTGGGAGGAAAACAGTGCAGGAATGAAGAGATAATGCCAAACTCTTCACAGACAGTGACTCTGTGGTGAGGTTTAATCACATCCCATGGTTCCTGGTGCTGTTTGGCACCCGTACGCCCTACAGTACCACCATACCATCATATATATTTCATTGTAAGTGAGAAAAGGATTCAAACTCAGAGCGTGCTGTGAACATAATACAGCTGGTGTTTATAAACAGTCCAGTGTTCCATGCAGAAGCATCTATCTCTGTGATTTTAAAGGATTTACTCCCCCATAAAAGTTCTGTTTGTAAGATTGTGATTGCATGAGGACTCATTCGGGGTTGTGTCTTGGCTCAGGAGGTGGTGGGCGCGTCTTTGTGTCTTCACAAAGAGAGCCAGTTCTTTGGTGGCCTTTGGAGGGGGGTTTGTGGAGGGAGGAGGGCTTTTGGGGCCCAGTTCTGTGCTGAATTGGGCCTGCATGCATTGACGTTCTTTTTGTTACTTAACTCTGAGCCAGCTGCTGTTACAGGCGGGTGTAATAGCTTGTGTTCGTAGCCAGATCATGACACGTATATGCTCGCTCTTTAAGAAATTCCATTCACAATTCTAAAGGGAGTTAAACATCATCTAGGGCTGCAACCTGATAATGTATTTTTTTTTAGACTTTGTATTTGATATATTGTCACGTCATTGCTGCAGATTTGTGAGCTGCGCATGTATCCAGTTATCCCGCATCTCCAGGATGATTTAATCCATTTATGGCATTAAGCAGATGCTTGCAGCTTCTACCTCGCAAGCAATTGTAGATGTAGATGGTGTAGAACCTTGCTCAGGGGTTCAACAATGGTAATAACAATGGTAGAGGTGAGGCTTGAACCAGGGACCTTCTGATGACTAGTCAGGCATTAGGCTTCGCCACAGCAAATCATTAGTCCACATGTTTGATTTGGCAGATGCCCCTCTTGACGCAACCCTCCTATTTATTCAGGCTTGGGACCAGTACTACGGGTGCACTGATATGTGTCCTCCAATGGTTTGTAGCCTAGTGGTTAAAGTACTGGACTAGTAATCAAAAGGTCACTGGTTCAAGCCCCACCACTGCCAGGTTGTCATTGTTGGGCCCTTGAGCAAGGCCCTTAATCCTCAATTGCTTAGACAGTATACTGTCACAGTACCGTAAGTCGCTTTGAATAAGAGCTGTTAATTGACGTAAATGTAACACCATGCATGTTCTGTATTTATGCCAGACAAGCTCACTAAGAAAAGAAAAAGCAATAATAAAATAATCATAGAAACACAAGCTAGCACACCAGAACTGGGATCTCTAATACATCGTATCGAATCTCAGCTCTGCCATCCGGCTGTGCAGAGCGGCCACATGAACAACGATTGGCCTGTTGTTCATATAGGGGTGGGGTGGTAGTAAGCCGGATAGGGACTCCTCTTAACTGATGCACTATGACCTCTGCTGGCTGGTTGATGGCGCCTGCACAGAGCCGGGGAAAGAGTGCAGATCAGGGTGTGTCTCTCCGTACACAAGGCTGATTCGCATATATGCACTTATCTAGTGTGGGTGACAAAATACATACGGCTGCTGCCCACGTGTCGGAGCGGGCGTGGGTAAGCTTCGTTCTCCTCAAATCAGAGCGGAGGTCGGCATTAGTGGAGGGGAAGCGTGACGCAATCGGGCAATTGGACGCGCTAAAAAGTCGGGAGAAAATGCATAAAGAAATAGAGAATATGTAGAGAGATTAAAGGAATGAAAAAAAAGAAATAAAGAATACCAAATGATAAGAAATATTGCCAACTATTAGTATTACCGTATTCTATTAATTATGTTGATCAGATTAGTATTCTGCATTAGTATTCTGTGTAATGTAGAACTCTAGAAGAATGCATACTAGAGAAGAAAACAGTAATCCACTAGCCGCTCATGCCACACCCCTGTCCGTTAGTCCCAGCTGCCTGCATGCTGACAGCGCCGGACTCCCGACACGACTAACACCGACCGTGTGAACGTGTTCAAGAGCAAACACAGACAGACAGGATGCATGTGTCAGCCCTGAAACAAAGCAGTCATCTGTTCTGCTCGTCTGTCAGCAGCCAGAATTGAGAAGTGTTGAACCATCATGGCCAGCACTTATAAAAACCAGACCTGAATGGACTAATGATTTACACCTTTATTAGAAAGAGAGACGCGGTGGGCAGCCTGAAAGAACTGGCCTGTTAAAAGAATTTATACCTCCTTTTGGGTCTGGAGGTTTCGCCACGGCTGCCAGATTAAAGGTGGGGCGGTAGAATTAATAAGCAGCAGGTTTTGTTAGTGTTGCGATGTTACACATGATGGTCAAAAGTTTGTGGACACCTGGCCATGAGCTTGTTGAACGTACCATTTAAATAACGTGGGTGTTAATATGGAGTTGCCAACTGCCCCACCCACCATGGGAGCATTTCTGACTTTACTGCTATCCTAAACCCCAATAACTAAGGCGCTACTAAATTGAACGGAATATGTGCTTCATTTCACAGACCACGGACTGGATTTTTAAAATAAATGATAGAATAAATGGAAGCTACAACACACAGCTATTTCCTCGGCTGCTCCCGTTAGGGGTCGCCGGCGGATCGTGATCCGCATTACTGATTTGGCACAGTTTTTACGCCGGATGCCCTTCCTGAGACGACCCTCCATATTTATCCGGGCTTGGGACCGACACTACAGTGCACTGGTTTATGCATCAAGTACCTATAGGACAATTCAGTGTCTCCAGTTAGCCTGGCTGCATGTTTTTGGACTGTGGGAGGAAACCCACACAGACACGCGGAGAACATGCAAACTGTGCACAGAAAGGACCCAGACCGCCCCACCTGGGGATCGAACCCAGGACCTTCTTGCTACCCACTTAGCCACCGTGCCGCCCGAAGCTGCACAGCTACCTTAATAGTTGAGTGTAAACCTGTGGGCAGGATGATGAACTTAAGGACAGGCTTTTGTTCATTATCTCGTCCCCTGTGCCACTGACATCTGATGACATGCACATATTATAAAAAAATTAGCACCCTGTAACACTGAGAAACAAACAGCTACAAACGTTCTGACCATAAGACGCCCATTGTTCACTGTAATCGAATTGAGCGGTCGTTTCAAAATAATCAGATGATTAGATTTGCTTGCGCTGTGTTTCCTCTCATTTTCTCTTCACTTACAAGAACATAAATGGGAGTGGAGGACGCTCAGGCCCCGTGGAAGGAGGGGGATGGGCGAGGGGTGTAATTTAGGGCAGGGCCGGGGTGGTCAGCTGTTCGCGCAGACAATCCATAATGTCTCATTAAAAATTAACAACATCCTTAATACACCACCTGCCCTCAGTGATCGGAGCGACTGTCTGAGGGAAATGAGTTTCTTAAGCTTCTTTATTACTTTCTATGTTAAACAACTGAATGCATTTCAGATTTCAGCCTCGATTTAGTCATTAATTATGGTAAAAAATAGCTTTTATTGGTGGCTAGTTAAAGAGGAACAAAAATGCAACGTCTAACCCTAAAACTGACTGTATAATTAAAGTCAACCGTCCATATAATTGCACCATTTCAACCGTTTTGACCTCAGAGATCCTTTAAACAGCTGCTTGGATTGGCCCACCATCGCTGAGATCTTTGTAACTCTTGTGTTTGTATCTCCATTGTGCTATCGACCAGCTGGGAGCCCACACAGTCATGATAGGCTTTAATTCATTGGGGGGTGGTTGAACGTTTCTCATTGCAATCTTTGTACACGATACTGCACTCTGTGAGATTACTTCTGCGGCGGGTGAAAAAAAGACATTTGGCAACCCTGTGTGGGGTCTATAAATGTATGCACGGGTGCTGACCACTGTAGCGGCCATTAATGTAGAAAGATTACTTGATGAACAAGTTAAGCAATATATCATTTGCATAAACGATTTCATTAGAAGGACGGCCATCGTGGCTCAGTGATTAGCGCTTTCGCCTCAACACAAGAAGGGCATGGGTTCGATTCCTGTCTGTGTGGAGTTTGCATGTTCTCCTCGTGTCTGTGTGGGTTTCCTCTGAAAGCTCCAGTTTCCTTCCACAAGGTCAGTTGGAGCTACAAAAGTGTGTGTGCTTACCCTGTGATCGTCTGGCGACCTGTTCGAGGTGTTTATTACTTTTCGCCCCATGACTCAGACCCACCGTGACCCTGACCAGGATAAAGCGGAAGTAAAACAGACATTTGTGATACCAGGATGTAGTCTGCATAGTTTCACAACCAGTCACTGACCGAACCTGGAAAGCTTAGCAGAAAATTTGGATAGAAGGTTGAAAACCATAGACCTGGCAACCCTGGGTTGTAATTTCAGCCATATTAAAAAGTCCAAAAATAGACAGGATGATAAAATCAAGTCCAGGCTTTTGTTTTTCAACTTTACGCAATCTTGTGCTGTCAGCGCATCACTAAAGCGCAGCTGCAGTCCAGCGCTGCAGCCGATGATGCACAAACAAGTTACTCAATTGGAACAATAAGACGATTTTAGTCACATGACACGTCAGAACGTGTGGACCATCAGAACCGAGCTATTATAAGAACATAACAGGCAGGTTATCAATAGTCTAGTACCTTAAACGCTAGGCTAACACTGCCAATACAGCTAGCTTGAGCACCTAGCACCATTATAAATCAAGCTCAGCTGGTTTTTACATGGTTTTTATAGTGGTTGCTATGGTTACATGTCTTCCCACAGCTTCTATTTTCTACGCGTTAGCTCATCTGTAATTACGATTTGCATAATTAACATATTAAGCTGTCGACATTTAAGTTAACCCTGGACATGACCCAGAAACACTGAGCATGAAGCAGGAATACACCCTGGACAGGAGTCCGAGACCATCCAATCCACCTTCCGCATGTTTTCTGAATGTAAGAAGAAACCCGGGTACCCCGGGGTACCTTGGGAAAACATGCCAAATTCCACGGTTGCAAATAGTGACTGGAGACTAGTTTTGAAACCAGCCACCCAGCCGCACCAGTGTGTCACATGATCTATTACTGTTACTCGTTTCCAGTCTTTCCCACTGGAATCCTTCATTTCCTGCCTGTCCTTTCAGTTGCTATGGCAACTAGTTTGTTGTCCCAGAGTGCAGTGCGGGCCTGGCTGTCGTCTCTTTCAACAGCCGCCTCTGTCTCGGCTCTCAATCTCTCGCACACACACACACACACACACACACACGCACAGATAGACACACACACACACACACAATGACATTGGAATGGCATGGCATTGATGTGTGGCATGGCATTGCACAAGCATTCTTGGACTGGCTAAATTGTGAGTGTGACAGGATGGTGGTGGTGTGGTAATGTAGTATTGTGCTGGTTTGGTGGTGGTGTATTGGTGTAGTGCTGTGCTGGTTTAGTGGAGTGGTGTTGTGCTGGTTATGGTATAGGGGTGTGGTGGTGTAATGCTCTGCTGGTTGTGGTGTGGTGGTGGTGTAATGTTGTGCTGATGTAGTTATATGGTGGTGTAGCGTTGTGCTGCATTTCTGGTGGTGTGGTGCTGTTGTAGTGCTATGCTGGTGTAGGTGTGATGTGTGATGGTGGTGTAGTGTTGTGTTGGTGCAGTGGTATTATTGTGCAATAATGTAGTGGTGAAGTGGTTATGTGTTGTGCAGGGGTAGCGGGGCTGTAGTGTAATGGTATGGTGGTCTAGTGGTGTGGTGCTGGTGTAGTGATGTAAAAGTGTGGTGTTGTTGTTATGTGGTGTGCTGGTGTAGTTGTGCAGGAGTGCAGTGTGCTGCTGTGGTGGTCTGGTGGCGCAGTGGTATAGTGTTGTAGTGCTATGCTGGTGTAGTGATGTAGGTGTGCTGTGTGATGGTGGTGTAGTGTTGTACTGCTTTTTTGGTGGTGTAGTGCTGTAGTGCTATGCTGGTGTAGTGGTGTAGGTGTGCTGTGTGATGGTGGTGTAGTGTTGTACTGCTTTTTTGGTGGTGTAGTGCTGTAGTGCTATGCTGGTGTAGTGGTGTAGGTGTGCTGTGTGATGGCGGTGTAGTGTTGTGTTGGTGCAGTGGTGTTATTGTGCAATAATGTAGTGGTGAAGTGGTTATGTGTTGTGCAGGGGTAGCGGGGCTGTAGTGTAATGGTATGGTGGTCTAGTGGTGTGGTGCTGGTGTAGTTATGTAAAAGTGTGGTGTTGTTGTTATGTGGTGTGCTGGTGTAGTTGTGCAGGAGTGCAGTGTGCTGCTGTGGTGGTCTGGTGGTGCAGTGGTATAGCGTTGTGCTGCTGGTTTGGTGGTGTGGTGTTGTTATGCTGTGCTGGAGTAGAGATGATGTAGTGTTGTGCTGGTGTAGTTGTGTGAGTGTGCAGTGTTGTGCTGGTGTGGTTGTGGTCATTGGTTTCTTTTACGAGGCTTGAAAGTCTGTTCTAACAATAAATTCCACTGTGTGTGTGTGTGTGTGTGTGTGTGTGTGTGTGTGTGTGTGTGTGTGTGTGTGTGTGTGTGTGTGTGTGTGTAGGATTGGACTAAACCTTGTAAATAAAGGCTGGATCGGGAGTTGTTTACACTGGATCTGTTACCTGTAAACAGTACAATAACAATTCCACAATCTTACATTTCGAGGTGATTTTCTTTTACCTGTGCAGTACAGACCCAGTGATCCCGGCAAATCCAGTGACCCACTGCAATCCTGACCAGGCTAAAGCGGTGGTAAAACATGCAAATGAAAACCTACAGTCCTACAAACCCAAACGTCTCTTACCTTTACAGTATATACTCTTAAATAAACAGAATCAGGCTCATGGACTTTGAGAGGGGATGAGAATTGCTGGATTCAGATTAGTGACCACACTGTCCAGTGTAAATTCGCTCCTGGATTCAGCGAGATACGTTAACCTTCAAAACAAAAAGTCGCCGACACATCGGACTGCTCCTGCTCCCCCTGCATTCCATTCAGAAGGAGGTTGTCTAGGTCAGCAACACCCTGCCTGTGGTCTTTAGGGCTGTTCCATTTGGAAAGAGGCCCAACAGACCTGATTTTAAGATTCAGCTTGGCCAAATACGATAGAAGCATTCCAGCCGTGCCTGTGTGATCAAGTGTTTCCAAACACTGAAGCGCATGGACTAAAGAACTGTCTGATTACACCATGTTAACTTTTTATTATATTATAAATCCAGAGAAAATCCATTCATGACATTACAGTGTGCATCACCTAGCCAAAAGACGAACGCATTTATTTCTCATATACACTGATCAGCCATAACATTAAAACCACCTCTACACTCTACTCTACACTCACTGTCCATTTTATCAGCTCCACTTACCATATAGAAGCACTTTGTAGTTCTACAATTACTGACTGTAGTCTATCTGTTTCTCTACATACCTTTTTAGCCTGCTTTCACCCTGTTCTTCAATGGTCAGGACCCCCACAGAGCAGGTATTATTTAGGTGGTGGATCATTCTTGCAGTGACACTGACATGGTGGTGGTGTGTTAGTGTGTGTTGTGCTGGTATGATTGGATCAGACACAGCAGCACTGCTGGAGTTTTTAAACACCATGTCCACTCACTGTCCTTTCTATTAGACACTCCTACCTGGTTGGTTCACCTTGTAGATGTAAAGTCAGAGACGATCGCTCATCTATTGCTTCTGTTTGAGTCACTCATACCACTGATCCACTCATACCAGCACAACACACACTAACACACCACCACCATGTCAGTGTCACTGCAGTGCTGAGAATGATCCACCACCTAAATAATACCTGCTCTGTGGGGGTCCTGTGGGGGTCCTGACCATTAAAGAACAGCATGAAGGGGGCTAACAAAGCATGCAGAGAAATAGATGGACTACAGTCAGTAATTGTAAAACTACAAAGTGCTTCTATATGGTAAGTGGAGCTGATAAAATGGACAGTGACTAGAAACAAGGAGGTGGTTTTAATGTTATGGATGATCGGTGTATACATATACAGGTGTACAGTACAACGACATTCTTTCTTCACATATCCCAGCTTGTTTGGAAGCCAGGGTCAGAGCACAGGGTCAGCGATTGTACGGCGCCCCTGGAGCAGACAGGGTTAAGGGCCTTGCTCAAGGGCCCAACATTGTCTGCATGGCAGAACTGGGATTCAAACTCTGTCTTTTAATTGATAGCCCAAAGCCCTACCCACAAGTCTGCCACTTTCCCATAAGGGTGTACTGTTGTTGTAATAGAATATTGTAATAATTGTGATTATTATAACCCAACACTATGCAAGTCTGTTCTGTAGGCGTGCAGAAGAAGCACCAAAAAGCATTTATTGTTTCTGTCACATTTTTTTAGGTATTTATCTCCACTTTTCACATTAAGGCTTCTTAAATGCTAATCAGTGAAGCGCTTGAAACAAAAAATACTTCTCAGTTCTTGCACAGTAGACAGAAATTAAAGCAACTCTAGACAGAGTTTTATTCCTGTTTGGTTGCCATCGCTCTGTAAGCTTTATTGGGAGCCGTCCTGTTTTTGGATGGCTCCACCGTGCCATTGTCGGTTGGTGGAAGGCTACATTTTGGCCCGAGTTGCCAAGCTGCCATTAAGCATTCAAAGCATGAGGGACGAGACAGTGCTGCCTTTGTCCCAAAATCCATGCAGAGAGCCTTGTGACCAGAATGGATCCTGCTCTCCTTTCAGTGTAAATGAGTCTCCACTGGGACCACGCATTAATGAGCCCTGGGAAGGGCGGCGATTGTGAGCCGGTAGGGGGTGGGTATGTGGGTGTCACAGAGGATTGAATTTGAGGGATCTGGATCCCGGTACATGGTTAAGCTACGTATTTTGCATCTTGCAGTGAGTTCATTTTCATCAGTCATCCTTGTTGGTAACATTACTCAGGAAACGGTCTCGGCGGAGAACCACAACAAACCATCGATGCCAAAAGTGTAACCCGAAACACTTAGACCGTGTGTGCACTCGTCTGTTAACCATTCTCTCCTTAATCAATAACAGAACACGGTGAGCATTAGCCAACACGAGTCCAGTGCAGATGGTTTTTGTTATACAGGGCTCTTAATTTCTACTCCAAAATATCTTTCACAGGTTCAGACTTTATATCTAACGAGATCAAAGGTCGGTAAAAAATCTGAGATGTTTTATGAAAAATGTGCGTGGGAATGGAAGGTTCTGTTTGATTCTTAAAAGCTGAATTAGCAACGTGAACAGATTCTGACAGCCCTAGTATAGAGTCTGATTCATTACAATTTCATTTTTTATTGTCATCAACCTCTTTATCCTGCTCAGGGGTGCTGTCTCGGTTTACCAAGTAACACTAGGCTTAACACAGGAACACCTTGGACAGGGCGTCGATCCATCACAAACCCCTCAGACATATTCAATCATGTCTAAGTAGCTGGTCGATTCCATTCCTGAGATTTGAACCTGGATCTTTTAATTTAATTTATTTTTGGTAGTTTATGCTTGTACATGTATTGGATGCCAATAACTCTCTATTTAACCAAAAGTAGCACATCTGGGTGTAGCTAAAGCCTGTACTGCACTTATAGGCAGGATCCTACTAAATCCACAGGAAAATGTGCTTATTGTTCATGGACCTCGTTCTTCAAAAATGACAGATTTCATCATTTCTTTAAAAGAAAAGTGCCACATTTCACTACATTTATTCCATTAAGTGATCGAATAAAAAGAAGCTACAATACACAGCACAGCTACCTTAATGGTGCGAGGAATTGGAATTGGTTGGAACAGAATTGGTTGGGAGTTTTCTAAACTCAGTTATCCGAGTCGTGTTTTTAGCTGCTTTACACTTCGACATCTTGGACATTTTGACTAATCGATTGCTAACTGAATTGCCGTAGGATTGCTAGGACACCTCATAGTGCAGATTAACCAGTAAACATGAATGCTATGTGAATAAAAAATGTTAAATGGCTCATTTGGTAGGGCTTAGTTATAAGATACTGTAACAGGGAGCGATCCTGAAAAATCCCCTGAAGCATGTGTTATAAAAACTTTGACTATATAAAATAATTAGGGATGCATCAATACCATTTTTTCCCAAC
The DNA here is from genome assembly GCF_030014385.1 of Trichomycterus rosablanca. Taxonomy (NCBI): domain Eukaryota; kingdom Metazoa; phylum Chordata; class Actinopteri; order Siluriformes; family Trichomycteridae; genus Trichomycterus; species Trichomycterus rosablanca. The sequence goes on from NC_086005.1 coordinate 3,620,633, forward strand.
TGAGTACAAGTACATGTATTTTTGTACTTGCCGATACCGATACCAATACCTATTGGATCAGATATCTGACGTGCTAGAAAACTCGATCCGGTTGCCGAGCGCTCGGCGAGCCGGTCGGATGGAGTTGTTGGATAGTTCACACTTAGCGATCGAGAGCCGAGTTTTGATCGCCGAGCGAACGCCGAGTTGCTCCCGAGCCGGCAAATCTATCTCCGACCAGCCGCCGAGCGAAAATCAGGGCAAAAATCATGTAGTGTGAACCAGGCATAACGCAGCAACGTGCACTAGGCACACGGTATCGGATGTTTAGTATCGGAGCCTCGTTTGCGAGTACGAGTACAAGTTAATGAGCGCGGTATCGGGCAAATACCCGATACCGGTATGGTACTCATGCATCTCTAAAAATAATACATAAACTAGGACAGATAGAACGCCTTTATTTGTCATATATATAGATACATGTGTACAGCAACATTAAATGCTTTTTCAGCTTATCCAAGCTTGTTTAGAAGCTGGGGTCTGAGTGCAGGGTCAGCCATTGTACAGCACCCTTGGAGCCAAGAGGGTTAAGGGCCTTGCACAGCAGATGGGATTCAAACCCAATTTGATGCATTTGGTTACCCGCAGCTCTACTCACTAAGCTACCACTGTCGTGCTATGTCAGCTTTCATATATTTACTATTAAATGCTGAATGAATGAATGAATGAATGAATATGAGGGTGAATTTTGTGTTTAGTTGAACCACAGTTCTCATACTCATATTTGCATGAATCTTTTTTGTCCGCAGAGTGAACGTCTGCTAATCAAAGGGGTGAAGATCGTGAACGATGACCAGTCCTTCTCTGCGGATATCTACATGGAGGATGGACTCATCAAGTAAGTGTGTGATGTTCAAGTCAGATTTTGTGCCTGTATTAAAAAGTATTGGGAGACCGCTTCTGATTTTCATGTGTTTCAGCCACAACAGTTGCAAACAGGTGTAATAAATCAATTATATAAAGGAAACTATATGCTTTTAGGGAAGGCCCATTCCTGTTCCAGCATAACTGTGTCCCCGTACACATGAAGAAAAGCTCGATTTAAAGAAACTCCAGTGGCCGCCAATGCTCTAAACGACTTTAGAAAGAGCGGCTGTTGTTTTAGCTGAAATTATCACACCATTTATTTTTGAAATGGGACGTCCAACAAGTTCAAGGTCCAGTGTTCAAATACTTTTGGCCATATAGTGTGTGTAGACACCTGATTATTAGATGTTGGACCTCCAATTTTAAAACAAAGACTTCTTTGTGACTATAATAGCCTCCACAAGATTATTGACAGTGTATGTAAACATTTGGGAGCAGTGGTAGCTCAGTGGTTAGGGTACTGCACTAGTAATCAGAAGGTTGCTGGTTCAAGACCATTACAGCCAGATTGCCTTAACCCTCAATTGCTTGGGTTGTATTTATTACCAACTGTAAGTTGCTGTGGATGAAAGTGTCTGCTATAAATGTTAACGTAAATGTAAATTGAATCAAAAGTGCATTGTGAGGTCAGGTACTGATGGTGGACGAGATGTCTCCATGTTTTATGGACCTAAGGGGCAGTCTAGAAAGGACCTTCCTCAAACTGTTGGTTTGAAGTTAAATGCATATGAATTCTTTTATATATTTGATATGATTCAATGTCAGTAAAAACATAATTTAGGATTAATTAGGATGGGCGTCTAGATACAGTTAAAAAGACCTAGGCTCGTACGTCTTTGTCTTGATGACTCAAAACGAACATTTTAACGCTCACTTCTCTTCTTTTTCATCTCCTCTGTTTAGGCAGATCGGGGAGAACCTTATTGTGCCGGGCGGGGTAAAGACCATCGATGCCCATGGCCGCATGGTGATGCCCGGAGGCATTGACGTTCACACGCGTTTCCAGATGCCCGACCGAGGCATGACGTCTGCCGATGACTTTTATCAGGGCACACGGGCGGCGCTGGCAGGAGGGACCACCATGATCAGTGAGTACCATCAAACCAGGCCTTTATGGATCAGAAAAGGTCCTTCCCCCAACACAATTATATATTTTATGTAAATATATAATAAGGTACATTATATCATTTACTATATGCATAGCAGTGGAATATATCTATTCCTAAGAAGAGCACACACAGAATCTGGTTGTACCTGTACAATGATAATAATGTGTTTTGTTTGTGTCTCATCAGTCGACCATGTGGTTCCGGAGCCAGGTACAGGTCTGATTGCAGCGTTTAAACAGTGGCACCAGTGGGCTGACAGTAAGTCGTGCTGTGATTACACGCTCCATGTGGACATCACAGAGTGGCACAAAGGCATCATGGAAGAGATGGAGACTCTCGTCAAGGACCATGGTACGAACCACACTGCTTCTCTCTCTTTGAATAAAGAAAAAGTCCACTGACAAAGATGTTGTGGTCAAAAAGTGATACTGATGATGACTAGATGGAGATTTTTTTTCCTTGGTGGTACTTCAGAAAACTCTTGTCACTTAATACAGTCCGTCACTGCATCAAATTACAAACCATTAAAAAGTGTCATTAATAGAAAAGGTCATTTAACACAGTGGTAAATCTTCCACTGTCCCAATTTTCTGAGTTAAAAGCATCAAGTGCTCCTGGAGCTCCTACCCATGTTTATGTGCCACGCCCCTGTCTCTGTGAGCACATGGTTGGAGTGGTTTTGATCCATAGCTGATCCTCATTAATCTTTGACTACTCAAGGTATTTAAGTACTAGCTGTGGATTATTAGCTTTGGACCAATCATAACGAAGGGTTGTCGACTTGTGACTAATAACAAAATTTTGTCATGAATCCAGCCTCTCTGTGCTCCTGGAGCTCCTACCCATGTGTATGTGCCACGCCCCTGTCTCTGTGAGCACATGGTTGGGGTAGTTGCGTTATTAGTTATAAGTTAACACCCCTTTGTTATGATTGGTCTAAAGCTAATGATTCCTTGTTACTTTTTGACTGTTCCAGGTATTTAAGGAATAGCTGTGGATCATTAACTTTTGACCAATCATAACGAAGGAGTGTCAACTTGTAACTAATAACAAAACCACCCCAACCATGTGCTCCCAGAGACAGAGGCGTGGCACATACACATGAGTAGGAGCTCCAGGAACACAGAGAGGCTGGATTTGTGACAAAATAAAACCACAGTTTACCACTGTGTTAAATGTATCTTTTCTATTAATACTTTGTAAATGAATAAAGCTTCTTTTGAGTTGAGAATGCAGTGACGGACTGTTTTAAGTGACAACGGTTTTCTGAGGTACCACCAAGGCATGTGGCTATAATTATTGCAGTAGTATGTCTGTTTTTGGCCCAAGGGACAAAAATCCTTAAATCTTTTTACAATTTTATGTACAGTATGTGGTGAAAGAGCAAAAATATTTGTGATTTCACATTGAGAAATGTTTTTTTAAGTGTTGAGCTGTGACCCAGCTTGGTCCCAAGTTTTTCTGAGGAGTCAAATTGAAAATTTGCTTATACGGTATCTACAAAATACAATTAAGTTGGTCAGCCAAAACATTACACGCCATTGTTTTGTATTGTTTTAGTTAAATAAAGGTTCAAGAGGATTACCAAATGACAGATTCTTTGAAATGTGTGTGCAGGTGTGAACTCTTTCCTGGTCTACCTGGCTTACAAAGACATTTTCCAGCTGACAGACTCACAGGTTTGAATAAACTCTCTATTTTTGATCTAAATTAAAAGCAGACCTAGTTGACATTATTTACATCTTGTAATCCATGAGATTTAAAAAAAAAGTAAAGCTTTCCAGAAGCACAACACCAAGATGGGACCAAATGGGAAAGAATCTAGTGGTTTTCCTTTTTGACTCATAAACAGTGACTCAATCATCCTGGTACTAAATCTGGAGAGTCTGTTAACACTGGGCCGGAAGAGTAAACTTATATTAGTGTGTGTTTGTGTGTGTGTGTGTGTGTGTGTGTGTGTGTGTGTGTGTGTGCAGATCTATGAGGTGTTCAGCGTGATCCGAGACCTTGGTGCCATCGCACAGGTCCATGCTGAGAATGGAGACATTGTCGCCGAGGTGAGAGTTTAAGGACACTTAGTGTGTATGCACATCATCTGCAGTGAACTGTTTGATTCTGCTTAGTCGAAACACATTCTGACTTAATGACGTGACAGCTTAGACGAAACATGTGCAGGATATCAGGGTGATTATTGCAAACACAATCTTGGCTTTGATTTTTAACCCTTAAAACATTTTGGTTTAAATATACAGTACATCTAATGTATATACAGTATATATATAATTCTCATGTGCACACCCCTGCCACTTGGACGACACCTTTTCTTTCCACACCACCCAAGCTCTTTATTCTTTTGTCACTGGTTGTAGGAACAACGTAGAGTCCTGGAACTGGGTATCACTGGACCAGAGGGACACGTGCTGAGCCGCCCAGAAGAGGTAATAAGACAGATCCATATATTTAACTATAATAATAATAAAAATAATAATAATGTTATATGCAATGTACTGTTATTTGTTAAACATGTATATGAATTAGACATTTTATTCCAACCTACTACAAACTTTTTTTTAAAGCCTTTCTTGACTTTAATGACACAGATGCTGTTTTAGAGCTGAATTTCCTATATCCAGTCATACTGTCAGGAACAATAAAGACACCATTAATGTACAAACAAATAAATGTATTACTGATAATAAAAAAATTCTAGTGTAACATCCCTAATAATTTAGTGTTATTGTATAAGTTCCGATGTAACAGCGTGAACATAAGAGCTTACATGCAGTAAGGTTACAGCTTTGACATAAGAAGGCTATTGTAACAATTTAAATGTAACAGCTCAAATGAGACAACACCGATGCAACAGATCTTATGTAACAGCTCACGTTATGCAGCTTAATGTAACGGCTCTAATAGAACAGATCTAAAGAACAGCTTAAATGTAACAGCTCCAATAAAACAGCACTGATGTAACAGATCTAATGTAACAGCTCTAATGTAACAGCTCTAATGTAACAGCTCCAATGTAACAGCTCCAATAAAACAACACTGATGTTACAGATCTAATGTAACAGCTCTAATGTTACAGATCTAATGCAACAGTTCTAATATAACAGATCTAATGTAACAGCTTTAATGTAACAGCTCCAATAAAACAACACTGATGTTACAGATCTAATGTAACAGCTCTAATGTTACAGATCTAATGCAACAGTTCTAATATAACAGATCTAATGTAACAGCTTTAATGTAACAGCTCCAATAAAACAACACTAACCCTTACCTTATCTTATGCAACAGCTCTAATGCAACAGCTCTAATGCAACAGCTCTAATGTAACAGCTCTAATGTAACAGCTTTAATATAACAGCTCTAATGTAACAGCTTTAATGTAACAGCTCCAATAAAATAACACTGATGTAACAGCTCTAATGTAACAGATCTAATGTAACAGCTTTAATGTAACAGCTCCAATAAAATAACACTGATGTAACAGCTCTAATGTAACAGATCTAATGTAACAGCTTTAATGTAACAGCTCCAATAAAACAACACTGATGTTACAGCTCTAATGTAACAGATCTAATGTAACAGCTTTAATATAACAGCTCTAATGTAACAGCTTTAATGTAACAGCTCCAATAAAATAACACTGATATAACAGCTCTAATGTAACAGATCTAATGTAACAGCTTTAATGTAACAGCTCCAATAAAATAACACTGATGTAACAGCTCTAATGTAACAGATCTAATGTAACAGCTTTAATATAACAGCTCCAATAAAACAACACTGATGTTACAGCTCTAATGTAACAGCTCTAATGTAACAGCTCCAATGTAACAGCTCCAATAAAACAACACTGATGTTACAGATCTAATGTAATAGCTCTAATATTAAAGCTCTAATGTAACAGCTCTAATGTAACAGCTCCAATAAAACAACACTGATGTTACAGATCTAATGTAATAGCTTTAATGTAACCGCTCTAATGAAATAACACTGATGTAACAGCTCTAATGTAACAGCTTTAATGTAACAGCTCCAATAAAACAACACTGATGTAACAGCTCTAATATAACATATCTAATGTAACAGCTTTAATGTAACAGCCCCAATAAAATAACACTGATGTAACAGCTCTAATGTAACAGTGCCAATAAAATCACACTGATGTAACAGCTCTAATGTAACAGTGCCAATAAAATAACACTGATGTAACAGCTCTAATGTAACAGCCCAATAAAATCACACTGATGTAACAGCTCTAATGTAACAGTGCCAATAAAATAACACTGATGTAACAGCTCTAATGTAACAACCCAATAAAATCACACTGATGTAACAGCTCTAATGTAACAGTGCCAATAAAATCACACTGATGTAACAGCTCTAATGTAACAGTGCCAATAAAATAACACTGATGTAACAGCTCTAATGTAACAGCCCAATAAAACAACACTGATGTAACAGCTTTAATGTAACAGTGCCAATAAAACAATCACATCATGCAGCTTAATGTAACAGCTCTAATAGATCTAATACAACAGATTTAATGTAACAGGTTTTACCAGCTTTATTGTAACTATTCTAACATTACACTTAAATGTAACAGCTCTATTATATGCTATTATTGTGCTCACTTGTAACAGCTGTAATGTAACATCAGCAGCTACAATGCAACGATTGTGATCTTACACCGCAAACATTTCTCCTGTGTATGGTGGGATTTAGGTGGAGGCCGAGGCAGTCAACCGCGCCATCACAGTGGCCAATCAGACCAACTGCCCACTTTACATCACCAAGGTTATGAGCAAGAGTGCAGCTGATGTCATTGCCCAAGCCAGGAAAAAAGGTGAGAGACAAATTAATAAAGTTACAGCGGCTTAGTTTGGTGGTTTACTTCCAAAGCCGCGAGGCTTATGGGTAATTTACACCAGATTAAACGCATTACCAGAGACACACTGAAGTCATTTCAACACAAAACATGGCATGACTCAGATGGCACTTACATTACTGGTTACCACAGGCACCGTGGTGTATGGAGAGCCAATCACGGCCAGTCTTGGCACAGACGGTTCGCACTACTGGAGCAAAAACTGGGCCAAAGCTGCTGCGTACGTAACATCACCACCGCTGAGTCCGGATCCCACCACGCCAGACTATCTCGGCTCCCTTCTGTCATGGTAAGAACGTTTTGGAGAATTTATGTAGCATGTATTTCTGCCATGCTTTCAAGTTAGAATTATAAAATAACCTTTAGACAGTGCCGATTTTAAACCACCGATGAGTGAGAGTAAAAAAGTTAGGGGAAAAATTGAGTCATGGGTGGCATCAAGTCTAGAAAGTACCCACCCATCTTAGAGGCAAAATGTTATACTCCCAGTACTCCCAGCTTTCTACATTTGGAGTAGGCACACCAAGTTTTTGGGTTTCTGATTACATTCAATACAGTGGAAGTCAAAAGTTTCCATATATGTATTACATGACATTTATGGGATTTCAATGATTTATGTGACTGTTCTTTTTTTCGTGCCAGAATGATTGGAACACGTTCAAAGAAAAGCAGGAGCAGCAGCTTTTTAAAAAATAAATGATTACATTTTCCCCCTTGCAGAACATTTCACAGCTCACTTTACATTCTCACCCCTGTTCCAGCTGGGATTGTTAAACGCCCCTCTGACATGTGTATAGTGACAGGATTTCTAAATAGCCAGGCACTGTGCCTCCTCGACCATCGTTCCGCTCCGTACAGACACTCAGCCAATCGAGTGTCTAGCACACCTGAGATTTAAACTTGAGAGCTTGAGATCCCAGCAGTGGTAGGCGTTTTATGCAAACATAATAATCCAAATTGCCCCTTTTTATTTTTATTTATTATATTTTTGATTAGGGATATTTTAGAACCCCCAGTTGGTGTTTTGATTATGGTGACCCATCTTAAGCTGGTTTTAGATCTGGTGACTGATTGAAATAAGTGTCATATTAAAAAAAACATTGAGATGCCCTGTGGATAGAAGCACTGACATCCTTAAAAAGACCACTCCACATTTTGAATAAAAATGTTCAAAAACCAAAAACCATGCCAGGCAAAAGCATAACTGCACCACCAGATCTCCATACACTAAAGGACAACTTATCCGACCAACCACACACACTTTCCACTCTCTCTGAACCAGGTTTGATTTTTTTTCACCACTGACCTATTAAATCCATCTCTATATCTCTCTGTATCTACAGTGGGGACCTGCAGGTGACTGGCAGTGCCCACTGCACATTCAACACTGCCCAGAGAGCTGTGGGTAAAGACGATTTTACCCTCATCCCTGAGGGGGTTAACGGCACAGAGGAGAGGATGTCTATCATCTGGGACAAATGTGTGGTGAGTAAGACATGTTACAGCTTTATAAATGCCATCATAGATCGTTTTGAGCATCGACTCTGAATCTGATAAAGTGATTTTTTTTTTTTATAAATAGTGTAATAAAATGAAGCTTGCTTGACTGTGGATAGAGATGTACAGTGTATCACAAAAGTGAGTACACCCCTCACATTTTTGCAGATATTTAAGTATATCTTTTCATGGGACAACACTGACAAAATGACACTTTGACACAATGAAAAGTAGTCTGTGTGCAGCTTATATAACAGTGTAAATTTATTCTTCCCTCAAAATAACTCAAAATACAGCCATTAATGTCTAAACCATCGGCAACAAAAGTGAGTACACCCCTAAGAGACTACACCCCTAAATGTCCAAATTGAGCACTGCTTGTCATTTTCCCTCCAAAATGTCATGTGACTCGTTAGTGTTACTAGGTCTCAGGTGTGCATAGGGAGCAGGTGTGTTCAATTTAGTAGTACAGCTCTCACACTCTCTCATAGTGGTCACTGAAAGTTCCAACATGGCACCTCATGGCAAAGAACTCTCTGAGGATCTTAAAAGACGAATTGTTGCGCTACATGAAGATGGCCAAGGCTACAAGAAGATTGCCAACACCCTGAAACTGAGCTGCAGCACAGTGGCCAAGATCATCCAGCGTTTTAAAAGAGCAGGGTCCACTCAGAACAGACCTCGTGTTGGTCGTCCAAAGAAGCTGAGTGCACGTGCTCAGCGTCACATCCAGCTGCTGTCTTTGAAAGATAGGCGCAGGAGTGCTGTCAGCATTGCTGCAGAGATTGAAAAGGTGGGGGGTCAGCCTGTCAGTGCTCAGACCATACGCCGCACACTACATCAAATTGGTCTGCATGGCTGTCACCCCAGAAGGAAGCCTCTTCTGAAGTCTCTACACAAGAAAGCCCGCAAACAGTTTGCTGAAGACATGTCAACAAAGGACATGGATTACTGGAACCATGTCCTATGGTCTGATGAGACCAAGATTAATTTGTTTGGTTCAGATGGTCTCAAGCATGTGTGGCGGCAATCAGGTGAGGAGTACAAAGATAAGTGTGTCATGCCTACAGTCAAGCATGGTGGTGGGAATGCCATGGTCTGGGGCTGCATGAGTGCAGCAGGTGTTGGGGAGTTACATTTCATTGAGGGACACATGAACTCCAATATGTACTGTGAAATACTGAAGCAGAGCATGATCCCCTCCCTCCGGAAACTGGGTCGCAGGGCAGTGTTACAGCATGATAATGACCCCAAACACACCTCTAAGACGACCACTGCTTTATTGAAGAGGCTGAAGGTAAAGGTGATGGACTGGCCAAGCATGTTTCCAGACCTAAACCCAATAGAACATCTTTGGGGCATCCTCAAGCGGAAGGTGGAGGAGCGCAAAGTCTCGAATATCCGCCAGCTCCGTGATGTCGTCATGGAGGAGTGGAAAAGCATTCCAGTGGCAACCTGTGAAGCTCTGGTAAACTCCATGCCCAGGAGAGTTAAGGCAGTTCTGGGAAATAATGGTGGCCACACAAAATATTGACACTTCTGGAACTTTCACTAAGGGGTGTACTCACTTTTGTTGCCGGTGGTTTAGACATTAATGGCTGTATATTGAGTTATTTTGAGGGAAGAATAAATTTACACTGTTATATAAGCTGCACACAGACTACTTTTCATTGTGTCAAAGTGTCATTTTGTCAGTGTTGTCCCATGAAAAGATATACTTAAATATCTGCAAAAATGTGAGGGGTGTACTCACTTTTGTGATACACTGTATGTATTTAATCTTAGCTGATGTGTGTAGTAGCCCAGGAGCCACTTTTCACATGCCGGATTGCTTTACCCAAATTCTCATTCCGTCTCCTTCCTCCAGGTCTCTGGGAAGATGGACGAGAACCAGTTTGTTGCCATCACCAGCACAAACGCGGCTAAGATCTTAAACCTGTACCCACGCAAGGGGCGCATCGCTGTGGGATCAGACGCTGATCTGGTGCTGTGGGACCCGGACGTTACCAAGATCATCTCTGCCAAGAGCCACAATCTGGTACTGCTGCTACTCCTGCTCATAATAACCATGTATTTTCATTTAGTCATTCATTAATGTTAATTTACAACAACAATCTGGTCAGGTTGCAGGATAAAACTCACTCACATTTAGGGGCAATTTAGATCAGTCAAACCTGGCTGAGGCACTGCGATGGATTGGTCTCCTGTCCTGGGTGTGTGATATGGGGGAAACCGGACCCACCGCAGTCCAGACCAGGATAAAGTGGTGGTAAAATGTGAAACTAAAATAAAGTTTGTTTGTTTGGTAGATCTGCTGTGCAAATTAAACCTAAAGGGGTGTGTTAGAATCAGTAACCAGACATTTTTGGGTTTGGTCCCAACCAGAGTTTGGGTGTGGTCCCCTCACTTGTGGGAGTGATGTCACTGTTCAGCGATGCCCAAGTGTTAGATTATTGCTGATTGTTGGCAGCTACTAACAGGATACGCTTATCCGTGTGGGAATGAGTTTGAGTGTATTGTGTCTCTCTGTGTGTGTGTGTGTGTGTGTGTGTGTGTGTGTGTGTGCATACTTACAGTATATGTTTAAAAGTATTGGGACACCCCCTCTAACTTCTGGATTAATGTGTTTCAGAAACAACAGCTAACCATTGTAATAAATCAGTTATGTTTAAGGATATTATGTGCTTCTGACTTTGTAGCAACAGTTTAGGGAAGGCCCTTACTTGCTCCAGCATGACTGTGCTCCTGTGCATAAAGCAAGCTTTATATAGACATTATAAGAAAAGCTGCGTTTAAAGAAACTCAAGTGGCCTCCAGTGCACAGAACCCTGATTGAGCAGCTTTGGAATGAACCGGAACATCAACTGAGACTTTCTTTTTTTTCTTTATGCATTTATTTATGTATTTTCTTCCCTTTTTTTCTCCCGATTTAGTCAATTAATCTTCCGCTACTGGGTATATATTGCAGCTCACGCCTCCTCCAACTCGTGTGCAGTCCTAGCGGACCACTTCTTTTCGCCACAGTGTTTGAAGACCCCACTCACTTAGTCCCATAATCCCACCCAGCAGACACTGTGGCCAGTTATTGTCTGCTGCAGGCACTGTCAATTATGCCCACTAAATGGTGCTCAGTTGACCAGTGGCAGAGCCAAGTTTTGAACCGAGGAGTTCAGAATCTCAGCTCTGGTGTGCTAGCGGAAGCACCATAACTGAGGCTTTCTTGATTAATATCAGTATCCAGCAAAGAGCACAAATTCCCACAGACAGAAGAGTGACTGTTGTTACAGCTGAAAAGATCACATAGAGGCCACTTGTGTTTGAAATGGGACGTCCAACAAGCTCACGATCAGGAGTTGAAATGCTTCTTTTTTTGACTGTATAGTGTACTGGATCCAACCTGGATCTTAAATAATAAAAACATGACAGTTACCCCTGTTTATAAGAAATGAATGTAGAAATGTAGTGAGGGTTTTTTTTTTTGGATCTAATGCTTCCTTCTGCGTGGTCATTACTGTCTTTTTAAACTTTCCATTACATCAGGAAGGAAACTGTTGTAAGAGATGGATTGTTTTGAGGTGCAGGAAATTGGCCCTGATTTTACCTTGACTGGGACTTACCACACCATCGTTAGCTCTGTGGCAGCACACACACACACACACACACACACACACATACATAAACACACACTCCTGATTTCCCTTTCCAACTTTCCTTCTCCACAGCAAAACAGACATAACACATAATTAAGTTTTATGGTGGATGCATAACAACAACTGTGAGCAATTGGTTGTTTAAAATGACCAACAAAACCACTTGCGCTTGGATTAAACTAAACACGAGTTTCAAGCCATCACTGATTCGACCCATAAAAAGCACACATACTGTCGGAGTGGAGCTGTAACACTTGCTTTATGGTTATAATAAACGAGCAGCGTACAAGAAAACAACGTCGTGTCGCCGGGGTTTGTGTGCAACTGTAAAAGAAGGAATGTGGCTCAGACGTAGTGTTGCACAATAATTTTATGATAATTTGTTCTTTCGGCTGCTCCTGTTTTTAGGAGTCGCCACTGCAGATCTGGTCTGCATACCAGACCTGGCACAGTCCTGTTTGTTGCCGTTCTTGATGCAAACCTTTTAATTCCTCTTAAAACACCCATAATTTGCCCCTCAGGTGGCGCAGCGGTAAAATACGCTACCACACCAGAGCTGGAATTTAGATTCCATCAGATCAGATCTCAGCTCTGGGCTGGGTGGCTATATGATCAATGATTGGCTGTTGTTCATCTAAGGAGGGAGCTGGATAGGGACTCCTCATAACTGATGCAATTATGACCTCTGCTGGCTGATTGATGGCATCTGCACAGAGTAGAGGAATAATACTGATCAGGGTTTGGCTCTCCGTGCACAAGGCTGATCGCATATGAACTCGCCTCGTGCACGTGAAAAGATGCAGTCGGCTACTGCACATGTGTCGGAGGGGGCGTGTGTCAGTTCGCTCTCCTCAATCGGGGTGGGGGTCAGCACCAGTAGAGAGGAAGCATAACGCAATTGGGTAAAAAATTGAACACACTTAAATCGGGAGAAAATGCATAAAAAACCACGCTTAATTTAACCCTCAATAATTTCCTTCTGGATAAATAAAGTATCCATTCATATATCCATCATTATCTTGAGCTTGGGACCAGTTTCAAATGATGTAGCAGAAACATCTAAATTCAGTCATTCAAGGGGTGTCCACATACCTTTGGCCATATAATGCAGCTAATTGGAAAACAAACGTGTTTTTGTCTTTGACTTCAGTGTGTAGCTCAACAGCTGTATAAACACAAGCGTGCAGGCAAGTCCAACAATCTGGGGCCGTTTTAAATCTAATGAAAGGAAATTCTGGCTGGATTGTAGAGCTTTATAATCTGTTCTTTATTTTTAGAGGATTTTTATTGTATTTCACGTTTGGTGGAGCGGAACCGTGTGTGTCGGTTTGGACCTTGCAGATCAGTGTGTCAAAGTTTTTCTCAAGCGTGTAAGAATTACAGTATGGACCCAGTTATGACTGGTTTTACCTAGCTGCACTCAATGGCATTATTATCATAATCAGGTTATAAACCAGGGTGTCTCTACCCAAAGTTGGTGAGAACATCTGGCTAATTTAGCATATGAAACAAGAAGAGCAGAGACAGCTCTCACAAGTTCTACCCAACTTAAAAGGATTATTATAATGAGTGATCAACAGCCATCACAGACAGAGGGAACTGACCTACACATGGAAGTGATTAAAGACAATTAGATCAATTAAAACTGAGGTGACAGTTCCATCTTGTCTGCACTTATTTTGATAATACACATCCTTTACAGGAAGCCCTAAAATGGTAGCACAGGCAAATGTATATATGTTGTGTTCTTCAGTCACTAAATTGTTCAGTCTAGCTCCGCTGTACCTGAGTTACATCTGTGTATCTTGCGACTGCTTCTTGTAATAATGATTGACCATTTTCATCATGTTTGGAGAGACGTCCTTTTTTTTCCTTACAAGCGTATGAGTAAGAAAGTGTGTGTGTGTGTGTGTGCAGCGTAAATTCGTTCTGTGCTGCGTCTCTAACCTGTATATGCAAATGTTTGGACACCCCTGATCTCATCATGCTTTCGAAAATAATATAACACATTCTCTACAAGGAGGGAATCATTTCATGCATTTTCCCCAGTTGTACTCCTGATCCCCTTTTCACATCGTCCACTACTGCTGACCTCCACTCCTGACCGTGGAGAACCGTAACTAACACACACCCCCTCCGACACGTGTGCATTAGCCGACCGCTTCTTTTCACCTGCACAATGCGAGTTCATATGGAGTCACACACCAATCTCCATCTTCCCCCTTTGTTTTGCAGTTACCATCGTTCAGCCAGCAGAGGTCGTAATTGCAGCATTTATCAGGAATGCCTCTGGTCCTCCCACCCTCGGACAAGCCAATCATTGTTCGTAAAGGCACCAGGCCTGCTGGTATCAGAGCTGAGATTCGAACTTTAGGATATAAGCACTGGTGTTTTAACACACTGGTTGGTGTTTTACTGCTGTGCCACCCGAGTGCCACAGGGAATGAATCTCTAAATGATTACTGTTTATTTGCTAAACCACTTTATTCTGGTTACGGTCAGGGCAGGTCCGGTTCAAATGTAATACACAACAGCGCAAGGTAGAAACAACTTGGACTGGGTGCCAGTCCATTGCAGAGCTTGGATTTTGTAGACCCCTGGCTGGCTGATATAAATGTATAATGAATAGATGGTACCAGTGATAGCTCAGTGGTTAAGGTACTGGACTAGTAAACAGAAGGTTGCCGGTTCAAGCCCCGTTGCCACTGTTGGGTCCCTGAGCAAGGCCCTTAACCCTCAATTGCTCATTGTGTTCCGCTCACTGTGTAAGTCGCTTTGGATAAAAGCGTCTGCTAAATGCTGAAAATGTAAATGTAAATGTGCACACATGGTATTTACTCTCAGAGATCTGTTTATCAGGTGCATCTACCGGGCAATAGTACCTGTATCCCATCTGTTACTATTTACAGTATGTTAGGACCAGTAATACTGCCATTACCTGTCTTATTGTAACAAACGTGTGTGCTGTGTCTCATCCCGTCTGGTGTGTAGGCAGTGGAGTATAACATCTTCGAGGGCATGGAGGTACGTGGAGCTCCGCTGGTCGTGATTAGCCAGGGGAAGATCGTACTAGAGGAAGGAACCCTGCACACGACCGAAGGCTCAGGGCGGTTCATATCCCGAAAACCTTTCCCCGACTTCGTCTACAAGAGGATAAAAGCTCGCAGCAGGGTAACAGCTTTATTTTTATTTACAGATACAGTAAATAGAGTAAATCTACTACTGGTCTAAAACACACCAATCAGCCATAACATTAAAACCACCTCCTGGTTTCTACACTCACTGTCCATTTTATCAGCTCCACTTACCATATAGAAGCACTTTGTGTGTTGTGCTGGTATGAGTGGATCAGACACAGCAGCGCTGCTGGAGTTTTTAAATACCGTGTCCACTCACTGTCCACTTTATTAGACACTCCTACCTAGTCGGTCCACCTTGTAGATGTAAAGTCAGAGACGGTCGCTCATCTATTGCTGCTGTTTGAGTCGGTTATCTTCTAGACCTTCATCAGTGGTCACAGGACGCTGCCCACGGGGCGCTGTTGGCTGGATGTTTTTGGTTGGTGGACTGTTCTCAGTCCAGCAGTGACAGTGAGGTGTTTAAAAACTCCAGCAGCGCTGCTGTGTCTTATCCAGTCATACCAGCACAACACACACTAACACACCACCACCATGTCAGTGTCACTGCAGTGCTGAGAATGATCCACCACCTAAATAATACCTGCTCTATGGGGGTCCTGTGGGGGTCCTGACCATTGAAGAGTGGTGCAAAAAGCCCAAATCATCTAGTGGACAGCAAACCCCGAGATGGATGGCTTATAACAGCAGAAGACCACGCCCGTTACTTATCCTGTCAGCCAAAAACAGGAATCTGAAGCTACATTGGCACATGCTTATAAAAATTTCATCAGAGAAGAAAGATTTCTTCATGTTATGTTAAGCTGATGGTCATAATGTTTTGATATATTTAGACAGACGGTAGATCACAATTAGAATGTTGATCTTTAATAGAATAACTTGAATCCATTGTATTTTCAAACCTCTGTTATATCTGTGTTTTGCAGCTGGCTGAGCTGAGGGGTGTTCCTCGTGGCCTCTATGATGGACCGGTGTGTGAGGTGACCATAACCCCCAAGGTTATGACACCAGCATCTTCTGCAATAACCTCTCCGGTCAAGCTGGGAGCGCAACCGGTCCGCAACCTGCACCAGTCTGGATTCAGCCTCTCTGGTGAGTGTCCAGGAGTGTCCAGTGTCCCTTGTACACGGACCATGATAACACCTTTAATTAAATGAGCTCGCAATGAAGTCCTAATGTAGACTTGAGTGTTCAGACAAATCCCTGTCCAAGAACTATGAAGTAGATCTGTGTTATAAACCCTCACTCTATAAGAAAAGTGTTCTTCACCTCATAATGACCTTTGATTTTTTTTATAGGTGCCCAGGTTGACGACAACGTTCCTCGTCGAAGCACCCAGCGCATTGTTGCGCCCCCTGGTGGCAAGGCCAACATCACCAGCCTGGGTTAAATAACTCCACTATCCTCAGGAGATCAGAGGGTCGGGAGAAAGGACATTTGTGTCGGTATTGAAAACCTTCACTAGCAAATGTCCCTAAGTCAGATCTTCCACCGAGCCTACAAGACTCGGCACTCCCCAAACCCTCTAAACCCTCCTTTGGCCTCGACGTGTACCCTGTTCCCCGTTCCCTCTCTAACCCTGCACCCTCTCCTAAAGAAAATAAAGAAAAAAGAAGAAAAGCAGAAAAAATAAGCATTATGCTGTGTGTGAAGTAAAAAGGAAAAATAATTAACACTCCATATTTGAGCACCTTGATTGTATGATTTAGTGTTTTATACTGTACTTTCTACCTTCCATGTTATTGTTATTTTTGTATTTAACACATTTTTTATTATTATTATTTGAGCAGTCCAGTAAGACTAGCAGGCATTGTTTACCGTTATAACCTAATTTAACAAGGTTGAGTGGCAGATAGTTCTATTCAGATAGTCATTAATAATTCCCAGTAAAGTATTCAGTCATCGTGGGTGAAGAACAATGAGTGTACTGGTAACAATAAGTAGAAATTTCGACAAACGTTTGGCTAGAGTTCTATGGAGTCCTATGAAGGTCATATCCGTATTTGTAGAAGTATTCTAGAAATAGAATTGGCAAATAAAATATTATTCTAGATGTATTTCTGTAATACCCTTGTGGTGGCATCAACATAACACTCACATAGAAAGTGTAAAGCAGACTTTTAAATCTATTAAATTGCCTAATCTCTAATGAAATCATAAGTTAAAGAGGCATTAAAGATAATACCATCTGAATAATCAAAACAAACTTATAAGGAGGAAGATTAAACCGTTATTTCAGTAAAAGCAGGCTTGTCTTTGGCAGTGAATGAATAGTTGCACTGTTTTGACACTTCAAGGGTGGATATGTGAGGATATATGTCTGGAACAAGTGAAAGATTCCAATCAGTGGCACACAAGTAATTCAGAAAGTGATTTTGAAAGACACAGGGTGGTATCTGGTGACCGATTGGGTACGGGTGATCAATAGTGTTGGAACGTCTGCCATTTCTGTACAGATTTTTGGTATATTGTTGCTGACTTGGCATTTATTGCTAGAATTTATTAAGTTTGAGTATTTTGAAGTCTTTCTGATGTTACAGCCTGTGTGAATGAATGTGATGCTACAGATATGACATGTACATGAACAGAAATGGAAGCAAACATGTGTCTTTATGTTTTTACACTAACTAACCTTAGCTTTATGTCTAAAGTCACAGAAGTGTACTGATAATTGTTATTCCTTTTTGCTTTTATGGCTTTTATTAAACTTATTGATGAAGAAGGTGAAGAAGAAGAAGGCTATACACGTACCATAGCCGAAGTTAACCGATGCAAAGGTGCCAGAACTTTTTCCTCTCTTACCCCTTTATACAGTTTCGTTTGAGCTCCTGTGAGTAGCAGTGCCATCGCGGGGGTTTGTGTCAATGTTAGTGATGTAATGCAATGATGTTATGATATGTAATCCATATGAACGCACTGGTAATATTACGATAAGGGACTTTACAGACTGCCACACTGAAATACACGACAAGCGACCGGTCGTTTCTACAGTGTGACTCCGAACGGAGCTGCTGAAGAGCTGAGCATGAATGCTGAACCACGTAGGATGTGCAACATACTTATAGTGTTGTGAACGAAGTGTTATTTCGGATCAGATACCTTTGTGTAAGCCTGTATAGGAACTCTGGGCGGCCCTGGCAGTCCCAAGTTCCCACTTTACTGACGTCATGCAGTTTTGTTTTGTTTTAATAAATCCAACAGCTGTTCTCTCATTGGCAAAATACTCGCCTCCATAAACATGTTTTAATGCTTAGCTTTTTACCCGCTGTCAACACAATCACAGCAACGAATCTGCCTGTGTACCCAAGAAAATGCCTATTACTGCAGATTCATTTACACAGGCTTTTAAGTTGCTAGATAGGAACATGAAGGTGGTTGGTAGATGAGGCACAGGAGCACCTGAACTCAGTGCCTACCAGTTCCTTCAGCTTTGTCTAGTTTTCGATCACTTCCCCTGCTGTGTTATTCATGAACCATCACAAAAGCTTCTTTCTCTGAGCACTTTGATCAAACTGTATAAGATGTGAGCCTAACCTGTTGTGCACTGCATCCAATACTTGCTTCCAAAGCCACTGGACTGTTGAGTAGGCATTTCTCAGAGATTGGCTAGATTAAAGCAGTTCGAACATCCCCTCGCTGAAACAAGATCATGTAAACTGAACGTCGCACTGTTGTTCTACCACCTCTCCTGCTGTGTCTTGCAGAAGACATAGTTTGGCATTTCCCCTGTAAAGTACCCAAAGAAACAGAGATTAAGCTTGAATTGTATCTTACTTCCTTTTAGACATCCAAAGCTTTAGGATAGTTGGATAGGCTTGTTACACCAGTTAATTTCAGAAGCATTTTCCTTAAACCAAAGCATCCAAACTGGATGTCCAAATTTTTCTCCCAATGATAATTAAGATTGAAATAATCAGTGAGATTTGTGAATGAAAGCCTGATGATTTTTACTGCATTTCTTTCCAAGCTCTCTTTCGAGTAACTGGTAACTGGTTGTTGACTGTTTTCCAAAGCCGCTTTACATCTGTAAGGAGTTTGATAATTCTGTGCAAGATCTATAATAATGACACGTTGAATATAGACCTTTTAGAGTGAAGCAATCGAGGGGATTTCCGAGTAGAAGCTAAGCCCTCTTTATCCTCTGAACATGGGGTTGCGGTATCAAAAGACGCTTCAGAAAATTCACTTTATAAAAATCATCATGTGAACTCAATGAATACGTTTTCATCCTAATGATTACCACGTGTACTCAGACTGCTTGGCTGAAGGTTTCTGGAGTCTGAATGAGAATAACCGTCTCTGCTCTCGATGGCTTTCCAAACTTTATTTGATTAAAGCAACCAAAGCCACTCTAGTCGTTTTTAGATTGAAAGCTTGTATATCGAAGAGGACAGTTAGTTATGTCGATCTGCCCAGAATTGTTCCGTTAGCTGTGGTTCAAACATTATGGTGGTATAAACTTCATGTGCCTTAAAGAACGCACATACCAGCCCTCAGCCTCCCTGGTTAGAAGATGTCATGCAACAAGGAAGAAAAGGGATCAGATTTAGGTTAAAATCCCCACCCACCCCAGAAGTGCTTTGTTTCAGGGCTGTGCTGGGGCATTTTCATCTCTCAAAATGGGTTCAGTTTTAGGTTTCGAACATGTGTGTCTCGGGTGAAGTGTACACAGTCGAGACAGAGAGCCAGGACATTTTTTCGGCATGAGTTTTCCTTTTGTGTGCTGCTGCTGGAATGTGGCTCTGTGAAACTGAGGGTGAAACAAGGTTAAACCCAATTAATTCTTCTGATGAAATAGGAGAGATGATGGAACAGGTTGCATTTTCACAGATATTAAGCAGACGGTTCTCCGGGCTTTCCCGCCAAATCTTTTTCTTTGTGCCTAATCGGGCCTCATATTTCATTTAACTAATGCAGTTTCTTTTCCTCCATGGCTCCATTTTTTCCTTCCTCCCTGCATCAGTCGTTTCTATGATTTTTGCTCAGTATTTGTCATAGCAACTCATTCAATATGTCGGAAGTTGCCCATAGCAACCCTTCCAGACACGGTGCTATTAAAACAACATTGACTCATTCGGTCCGACGTACAGCGTAAGATAAAACACATGTTTCTTGCTTTTCTTGCTGCCTTTCTTTACAACTGGAAGCCGTCCACGTGTTGTAATGCATAACCATTTTTAATCTTTGGTGACATGCAGCTCTTCTGTCTGGGTTACAAGTTCTCCGAGGTTCTGAACACACTCCTGAAAAGCCACAGTGTCTATGCATGTGCATTAAGCTAAAATAAAAAAGACATGCCTTAAGCTTCACTGTCATCTGCTATAGCATCCACACACACTTGTATACCTCATCCTGTAACCCGAGTGCTTTCTATGCTTTTACTTTAGTATGTGGTGTAGGTAAAACGCTGAGTGAGGTTGAGATGTTTCAGCCATGTGCTGTTGTTCTTAATCTTGCCCTCCAAACACTGTAGGATTCTGTGTTCCTACCAGCTCTGGGGTTTACAGGATGTCTGCTTGCGCTGAAAAGTGTATTTCTGTGGATGGTCATGTACAAATGGAAAAAAAGATAATAAAAATGTTGAAAAAAATAGTAGTTTACTGTTTTTATAAATAAATAAATCAAGGTATTTTCCATTTACATTATGCAACAAGATTAAACATTTATAAAAATCTGCAGCCTGAAAAGAAGAGTCTATACACTTAAAGGTGAAAAGTTGGTCTGGCAACTCTTCATGTTACTGCGGCACGGTGGCTAAGTGGGCAGCACCGTCACCTCACAACAAGAAGGTCCTGGGATTGATCCCCAGACGGGACGGTCCGGGTCCTTTCTGTGTGGAGTTTGCATGTTCCTCCGGGAGTTTCGGTTTCCTCCCACAGTACTCTACATATTAAAAGATTAGTTATTTATTAATAGCCATTTTAATAGGTCTAATAATGATTAGACATATTATTTCTAATCATTAAGACCTATTATTATTAATAGTTTATGCATTTCTGCTGCTCCCAAGACCATTTTTCAGTTACAGTCCAAAAGGTTGTGGAACACTATACAGTACTATAGTCTATAAATAACAGTGCTTGCAACCTTTAGTGTTCAGACCATGCAGTTGCAAAAATAGACCTTATGTGCTCTATAAGTAAAATGGCCATTTCATGTACTGTATGTCTATTTTTAATCAGTGTACCTCTAAACATCAGACACATGCTGGTCTAAGAGTCCATTTCCACATTTGTTTATCTTGCTGAATGAGGGTGGATGTTATGTTGATATATTGATCAGTTTTGCTTTACAAGATTTTACAAGTTCACACTACATGACTTTCAGGGTGTTCAGATGGTTGTACAGTTCACACTACACAACTTCACAAGTCACATATACTGTAAAGCTTGTGTGTGTGCTGATGTACTGTAATATAAACTACTGTATATTATGCCCATGACCGACACCTTTAAAACTCCTTCCCCTCATTCTGTATCTTGCTTTCATAACAATCACGACCTCATTACAACACCTTTCACACTACATGATTTTGAGTCGCCAACTGCTCCAGATATTTAGCATACTAGATGTTTTTCTTGAGTCTGCGAGCACCCGGCGAGCCGCTCGGATCGAGTCATTGAACAGTTCACACATAACGATCGAGAGCCAATTTTCGAGCCCCGAGCGAATGTCAAGTTGCCTCCAAGCTACCACATCTACACTCTAAAAAATGCTGGGCTGAAAACAACCCAAGTGGCATTGTGGCTCAGTGGGTAGCACTGTCGCCTCACAGCAAGAACGGTCCAGGTCCTTTCTGTGCGGAGTTTTGCATGTTCTTCCCGTGTCTGTGTGGGTTTCCTCCGGGAGCTGTTGTTTTCTTCCACAGTCCAAAAACATGCAGTCAGGTTAACTGGAGACACTGAATTGCCCTATAGGTGAATGTGTGTGTATATGTGTGTCCACCCTGCGTTGGACTGGTGCCCCGTCCAGGGTGTTACTGTGTGCCTCGGGCCCATTGAAAAGCTGGGATAGACCCTAATTAGATAGGCGGTTAAGAAATTGAGTGAGAGTGAGTGAAAACAACCTAACCTGGGTTATTTAATGCAATTTAGCCATTGTGCTGAGATGTTTTAACAACCCAACTGTTAGATTCTTTTTTACCCAACGCTGGGTTAATTTCATGTTGGGTTGTTAACTCTAATGCTGATATGTAAATAATAATACTAATACTGCTACCATTGCTACTACTACTTCTAATCATAATAATAAGTTAGCACAAAAATGTTTTGGCGTTCTTAATTATTTAAAATAAGTAAAAAATAAATTATTTAATGTATATGGATACACAATGATAATACAAACGGGAAGGGCCTCTGTTCCTATTGCTGCACATACTGCACCATGTTGGTTCCAGACTGTTAAAAAAGTAGCAAAAAGAGATAATAATGTTAGAAACTACGGTTAGAAACATTGGAAATAAATAATAATTTACTTTATATTATGGTTTAACGTATATAACTATTTTGACCACGCTCACAAACGTTTTCCTGAGGTAAATTCTTATCCCCACTGTAGCTAGCTAAGTAAGCTAACATTAACTAGCTTCTTAAATAGTTTTTAAGAGCATAGTTGGCTTTCATTATATTGACCACATACCATCATATTAAAATTAAAATAACTTAGCAAGCTTTTTTATTATCTTAGGTTAGTAAGCCAATAGGCAGGCAGGCAGCAAGCTGCAATTTCCATTCATTCCTGCACTGATATTTTATCTGTCGCTAATATTAACAACTTTATTATCTCCTGAGAACGTGAATTCATGACTCGAAGAGGCAAACTAAAAGTTTTAAGGAAATTAAACTAAACATGGGGTTATTAATATGTCAAATATCTATTTTATGAGCATGTAAAGTATTAAAATAAACTGGAAACACAACTCAAACATGCTGCTACAGCAGCAAACTACTGATGTTTCTGTGCTGTTGCCAGATTGCTAGTGTCAAAACGTATTTCAAAATCAAAAGTGATCCATCAAAATGCATGAAAAAACGCCCAAACATACTCATAAAAACATTATACTAATTAATTGCTGAAATCTTACAGATCACTAATCTTAAATTTAGTGACATTTGAAATAGTTTTATTTGCAATGGCGTGATCCCTTGAAACCTGCCAATTTCCCTGCAAGTTTAAAAGAAAATCCACCCAATCTGGCAACACAGACCTTTACAAATATCCTAACAGGATTTGCTAACCCAAGTGCTGGGTTGAGAAAATAATCTTATAGTTGGATTATTTAAGTGAGAAATAACCCAGCAAGGTAACCCAACTGCCTCAACTCAGCGTTTGGGTAGAAAAAACAACCCAGCATTTTTTTGAGTGTGGCGGCGACCTGTCTGCGAGTGAAAATAAGGACACAAATCATGTAGTGTGAACTAGGCAATATGTGTTTTTAGGCAAAATGACAGTCCCAGGTTAAAGAGCATTAAGCATGTTTATTTTATTTCTGTTCAAAAGCAAACGTGTTTATACTTTGATTAAATTGCTTTTGCCAAATCATCATTCATGCTACAACATTGATATATCATTTCAAATACAGACACAGAAAATGTACTTCCTAAACATGCATTAAACATGAAGCTACACTACAGTATATTGATATTCCTTAATGAATATTCTTTTTTTCTTTTAGAGGATAAACTGCATATGATAAACCACAATCAGTACAACTGTTACCAAGAAAAGAACATCAACAGTATAGAACTACTCACATTAAAGAACAACAACAACAACAAAGAAATAAATCTAATACACAATGATTATAATAATTATCATTCTTATCTTTTAAGTACAAAGTAGAATAAGAATTAAACATTGTTTATGGTTAAACATGTTAATAAATCAATCCACAACCATTCAAGTAAATCAATAAAGATGCTGTTAATAAATGGTGCATTTAATTAGACTATGAATAAAACAGGATAAACAAGTTGGAAATTTTAAACAGATAGAAAAGGAGAGCTGCATCAGGATAGGCATCTGGTGTAGAACCACATTACAAGAGTGGTCAAAAACATTTTAGTTTTTAAGTGGTTACAAAGAAACTACAAAACTTTTCTTTTACTTCCTAATATTACATCTTATCTATTCATTCATCCATCCACATCCTACATTTAGGAAAAAAATAGCAAAGAGCTTGTGCCAGCATAGTCTAAACAGCTGGACGAACCAGGCTCCAATTCATCTGAAATGTGTTTAAACTTGTCCCATAATTTCTTTATAAACCCTTTGTGCACAGAGGCACTGTCGTGTTAAAAAGGCCTCAGTTCACTTCTGTAAATGATGAGTGTTGCTGAAACACTTGAACGCAATAACTAGGTGAGATATCTGCGTACTTTTGATCATATCATGTACATATTATGTGCATGTGTGTCTTAACTTGACTTTAATTGTATGTTTATTAAGCACTTTTTATAGTCACTGCAGTCCTGGGAGACTTTTAAGAAAAATGTTGAGAATTTAGGGTTTATTTAAAACTAAAAGACTCTTTCAGACTCATTTTAGCTTGTTCCTTTGTGATGTTGTTCCAGGCTGGTGGAATATCTGCAGGGTTTGCTTTATACTTTTTAGCAAACTGCTGATTGAAATGCATCAGCACATATTTCCAGTAGTTTGAGGCAGCGATGCTCGGGTCTGCAGCGATGCGCCAGTCAGGAAATTTTTCTTGATATTTCTTGTAAGGATGATACTCATAATTGGTCTCCAGGCATTTGAAGCTTGATTCACTGTTCACTGAAGTGGAACAAATATCAGTGACTAATTTCTCAGAGCCCTCAAACCTGTAATGACCGAGTCCTTCAGATCTGTGTGCTGATGTAAAGTGTTCCTTGTGGGCTTCTCCACCTGCCTCACATGGTGCTTTGCAGAAGGGACACTGTTTCCCACAGCCGAACACACGTTTAAACAGCTCATCCTGTGGTTTGATTCTAAGTTTACCCAGTTTGCGGTGAATGTCTTCCTGCTTTAACTTGGCCACCAATGGCGCTTCCATTTCCATCACAGACTGTGTTAGCCAATGAGCAAATTGTTCCTGATTTGCAATATTCAAAGCCATGACGGCTTCCAAAGCATCATGTGGAATGACAAGTGTTCCTCCCAGTTCTCTACAGACAGCCTGGATAAATTCCTTTATGTTTCCTTGTTTCTTTGTATCATCTTGTGTTTTTCTAATGGCCTGGTTTATTTCCCTGACAGCCTGTTTGAGATGAAGCTCTTCTAGCTCAAAAAGTTTCAGCCCTTTTGAGAATTTGTTCCTTATTTCACTTAATATCCATCTTTTGACAAAATCCTCATATGAACAGATGTAGCTCACATAGTTCTCAAAAACTTCTTTTTCCAGAAGTTCTAGTAAAATAGAGTACTGAAAAAATGCACGAGTGCTGAACTTAGATGCATTGTCTCCTTGAAGCATTGTGTCAATTATATCTAGACCCAGTTTGTCATTGATGAATTTCTCGACTGCTGGTCCCAGGCACAGTTTTGTGAACTCTTCAGCTTTTCTTTGACACTGATCACGATTATGGAACAGATCCTTGAAATCATCACAGTATTTGTCTTTGAACTTCTCAAGGCATCGATGTGGGTCATTTTCTTGAAGAAAATGTTCATGCATGAGCTGGAACTCTCTGGCAGATGTTGCACAAATGTGTGATTTCAGAGAGATCTCAAACTTTTCTGAAAATGTCAAATCCTTGCCTAAAGTCAGTTTGTCATCAATTATGTGCATAATCTCCTGAATGTAGGTGTCATGGTAATCTGATCTTTTCTCTTTTTTGTTAGTAACTGACTGGCTACACGCTTTAATGATGCTGTCAGCCAGCTCTTGTAGTTTTTTCATGTACTCAGTCCTGTACACTAAATTGACCAATTTCCCTACACGATCATCCGGAGTAACTTTGAAGTCCTTGATGCCATGAGTATTCAGTGTAACTTCATTCAACATTTGAGAGACTGAGCTTCCTCTTTTGTCCATGTTTAATCTTAACACTTTCATCACACTGTCAAATATGTTTCTTCTCTCCAAGCCCTTAAATGACAGCTCATTTAGAGTTTTCTTCCACATGTTATCAAAGACCGTGTTAAGCTGATCGTCAGATATAGTGTTTAAACTTCGATTTTTCCTGACATCCTCCAGAAGATGTAGCACTTCCATTTCCATTTTGTCAGTGTATGTTTTCTTGATGTTGTCTAGTTAGTTTTTTGCTGTTTTGATCTCAATAAGTGCCACCACTTCATTCTTTACTGAGTTCTCTATTTCTCTTCTGAGAGATTTTGCACTGTTTTCAAACTCTGCTCTGTGCTTCTCCACAAGATTGACATGACCCTCAGTTTGCTCAAAGTATTTAGACAACTTTTCCAAAACTGTCTTCTCCAATTCAGTAAGCTTAGAGGAGGCATCTTGTATTAAATCACTTTGTAGTTGTTGCAGATTTGACTTGCCAGGTTGCGATTGCATAATTTTAAAATTTGACACTTTGGTTTCAGCATCGGTCAACCACTTGTACATGTCCTTCTTGAAAGACCATTCCCATTTATTGAATTCTGTGCACAGCTTTATGTATGCATCAGCTACCAAGCTGTTCCTGAAGCTGAATATGAAATTTTCATGTTTCACTGCAGTCCATAAACTTGTTGTCCACTCCAAAAACTCTGTTATGTCATTTGTTTGCATTTTGCTTTGTCCAAGAAAGTTAATCAAGTCCTTTTTGAAGTCGTAAACAGCCTCAGAATAACCAGTGCTGACCGATGCCATTGGTGGATTACCATGCCACAATCCTGGTATGTAGAAGTTACATGTCTCTGGATCATACTCCATTACATCAGTAAACTTCTTGTAATCTTCCTTGTTTTCCATTTTAGCTGCTGCCTGCGTCATCTCATTTAGCTGATCTAGCAGAAGCTTCCTGTCTGTCATGTTTTTGTCATGAGCTGAGACATCTGCAACATTTTGATGTACAAACACACACTTGGGCTTTTTCCCCACTTCCTTCATTCTGAGGAATGCATGGACTACGATCTGCAGAATGTCTTTCATTTCAGCACAGTTCTCCATGGCAATGTTGGTGATGGTAATGTCACTCAGGCCAACAACAAGCGTGGCTAGTTCATTATCGTGCTCATAGCTTTCAACAAGTTGAGCTAGCTCAGGCGATTTTAGCCCTTCGGTATCAATGATCAGTAAATAATCACAGTTCAGTTCTTCTCTGAACTTATCTGAGACTTTGATCAACAACATAAAAGCGCCTCTCGTGCAGCGTCCACTACTGACTGCAAACTGAACACCAAACATGGTGTTTAGTAGGGTAGACTTCCCTGTGCTTTGGACACCTAATACAGTCACGACCTTGATCCTGTTCTTAGGTTTTACTAAAATATTCAGCTGTTGCAGCACAGCACTCACCCATCTTACAGGAATGTTTGAAGCATCTCCATCAACCAGTTCAATTGGAAAGCCGTCCATTAGCAGTTCAGCACACAGTTTGGGTAACTGTAGCATTTGGCGTCGTGATTCAGATTCTTCTGGAAGAGAGACAGCAGCTTCATACAGCTGACCAATTTCTCTCAAGAAGTGCTTGATTCCCAAAGAACTGCTTGAGATCATTTTATCAACTGATGCAATCTTCTCCTTGTTTTCAGAAGACTTCTGACATATCTCTTTATATTCTTGTCTTAGCTCTGAAAGCTTCCTGCGGGACAGGTTGTCCAGATTCATCCTCATCCATTTCAAGAAGTATGACCTTTCAGACCTCTCAGAATTTGACAGTGCAGATATAAAGCAGTTCATGGCTTCTGACATTTCATAGCTTCTCTGTTGCTTCCTGAGTTTCTGCTGTTCTAGTTGAAGTTCAGATTTATAGTACTCAATATTCTTCTCTCCAGCTTTCTTAAGTCTACATTCTTCTTTTTCTAATTTGGCCAATTTTTTAAAAATTTCACCTTGCAATGGGAGCTGTTTTTCTTTAAAATCCACTGTGTCTCGTATAATGCTTGTGATTGCCTCTGCATTTTTTCTGGCTTTCTGGATCTCTTCGCTGTCTTCATCAATCACAATTTTGAGCTCATGTGCAACTTCGACCATCTTTTCCAGCTGCACAGTCACAGGGTTGTTTGAAACAATATTTCTCACTAAAGTACAAAGTTTCTCCACAAAATCAGCATCACTTGGTTTGGTCTTTAGTATGATATTGCTTTTTTCAATGTTAAGGAAGGCAGCTGCATCTATCACACCATTTAATTGGAAGGTTTTGCTTTTAGCATTACCCACCAAAAACAATTGAGCTGTTTCATTGTTGCTGAGTATCTGATAGTCTGAGTCCAAATTGTCAAAGAAAACAAAAACAGCAGTGGAGATTTTGCTAAGAAATGAGTACTGAGTTTCAAACATCTTGATGTCACCTCTCAGGTTGGCAACGGCCACAGGTTTTGGAAAGATGTCAATGTTTTTATTGCCACACGGCAAGTACCAGCTAATCTCCACCAAGCCATCTGATATTGTTTTTGGAATGTCCCCACAGTCCATGTTGTAATTTATAAAGATGTCATGATATTGCTGTGGGTTACTGAGCATCTTGTTCAGAATTTGGGATTTGGATATGCTGCAGTCACCAAATCTTACAAAAGACACTAATGGGAGGTCATAGAGAACAATGCTTTCTTCCACAAAGCCTTTAGGATCAAGTAAAGAGTGCGGTCTAAACTTCTTCACAATGTCTCTAAGGGCCCAAGCCATGAGTGTGCTTTGTTGTGTATCACAGTGTGGAAGAAGCAGTGGCACAGAGAACTGACACATAGACATTTTTAAGGCTAACTCTTGTTGAAGGAAACTGTCTGAGCAATGAAAGAGAGCCGTTATAATATCTAAAGGATGTACTTTGTTACTCATGTCCTGGCCCAGATTTTCCAGATTACTGTCTAAACTGTCTAAACTTAAAAAACCTTGACTGGTATCTTCAGCACATTTAACACTTCTTGCAGTTACATTTACCATCATAAGTTTTTTGAGAAGAAGCCGTGGTAAATCTGATAGTGACTTTGCTGGGCTGTCTGTCACTGTGCTTTCGTCTATCAGTAACAAATCACTTAGGGAGAGTTTAGCTGTGTAGTGCTGCATCATTCCCACATCCTGAAGGAACTGCTCAAGCTTGGTTACTGTTTAAAGAAATTATACATAAAAAGGTTTAGTCGAAATATACAAACCCTATTTTTATTTTGGACATTTAATAAAATGCAGCACAAAGAAGAACATGTGATTCTCTTTATTTAACTGGCTGTTACTGTTAATGTTACTACTTTTACTTTTACTGTACTGTTACTACTTTTATGTATAAATACATTTAAATTTTAATGCCAGGAACACTTAAAAAAAAGTTGGGACAGAGGCATGTTTAGCACTGTGTTCATTCATCTTTTTTTATTAATGACACTTTTTAATGCTTAATGCCTAGTTCACACTACACGATTTTTGCCCTGATTTTCGCTCGGCGGCTGGTCGGCGCTAGATTTGCCGGCTCGGGAGCAACTCGGCGTTTGCTCGGCGAACAAAACTCGGCTTTCAATCGCTATGTGTGAACTACCCAACAACTCGATCCGACCGGCTCGCCGAGCGCTCGGCGACTGGATCGAGTTTTCTAGCATGTCAGATATCTGATCTGAGATGTGCGACTGGGAATGAGTGACATGTCGAACAGCCAATGAGAACGCAGGATACAGTGTGGGGGGAAACGCAGAAGAGGAGTGTAAACAGGTGGGACAGGGGCGTAATATAGTTTATATCAGAATACATCAGCACACACACAAGTTTTACAGTATTTCTGATTTGATCATCCTCTACAAAACATAATACCCACGCTGCATTGCAAAATTATTAATTAACCTCCAACTTACTATAGAACAATCCATACTGTTCGTGTTGCCAAATCCACTCAGATTCATTTATTTTTCCTCCTTGGTTTTACGTTGCACATCAGCGCACAAACACTTTGATCTCTCGCCACTTGTTGACGTGCATTTTTGGACGTGGTATCATTAAACCCCTCGCCACTTCTCACGTGTGTTTTTGTAAAAAAAAGAAAAAGAAAAAAAAAGGGAGACCAGAGAAGCTCGCCTGCGATTCCAGTTGGTGATAGATGGTGTAGTGTGAAACCCCCTATCGCCGATCAGTCGTGTAGTGTGACACCAACTTGAAAGAGATCCTGTCGTGTAGTGTGAACTGTACAGCGACCTGACCACTTGGAAAGTCGTGTAGTGTGAACTTGGCATTAGGTACTGAGGACACTAACTGTTGTAGTTTTGCAAGTTGAATTGTTCTCCAATTTTGCTTGATTTGAGACTTCAGCTGCTCAACAGTCCGTGGTCACTGCTGTCTGATTCTCCTCTTCGTGCTGTACAAAATATGTTCACTAGGAGACAAATCTGGACTTTAGGCAAGCCAGTCAAGCAAACACACTCTGTGTACAGCTTTCTCTTGATGTAATAGAGTTCTACGCTGCGTTTCTTGCAGTGACAGACTGTAATGACTCCTGAGCCCATGTGGCTATATTTATTATAGTAGCATGAAGGTTTCTTATGCAGTGCTGTCTGAGGGCTCAAAGATCATGCACATTCAGTAGTGGTTTCCGACCTTCCCCTGCGTTGATGAGTTTTCTCCACGTTTCCTAATTCTTTTACATTGTTATATACAGTGCATGGGAAAAATAAATTCCTTGCCATCATGTTGAGAAATTTTATTTTTCAACTGATTGACAGCTATCTCATGAGGTTTGCTACAAAGTGGTGAGCTACAGTTTCATCATTGCTTGCAAAGACTAAACCTTTGGTGGATCCTCCTTTTATATCCAATTATGATTCCCTCACCTTTTACCAACTTACCTGATTATTGTGATATATTTCAAAATGAAATTAAATGTTTCACAATTTTTTTTTTGAGTTTTTGCAGTCATCAAATTCTATCTGTGCTTATATTCACAAAGTACAATAAATTAATCAGTAAAAAAGTAGAAATATTTAATTTTTGTCAGTTAAATAAAGATTCAAAATATATAACAAATTACATGTTTTCTTTTTATTGCATTTTACTAAATGTCCCAACTTTTGGAAACTTTACTTTTAAGGTTCAGCCGAAAATATACCCCAGGCAAATATATACCCCAGTGGGGGTGTCACAGATATAAATACTAATAAATAGTAATACTACATAAATTGTAATACTCACAAGTCTGTGCACATATCTCAGCTGGATTGCTTCTGCTGCCACTTTCAAGTTCTGTAATAATCTGGAAGGAATACTTTGTTCCTGGAGTCAGGTCATTGACCACAATATTGGTAGTTGTTGATTCCTTTTCTTGAACAATTGTACCATCATGTCTACAGACCACATGATACTTCATCTTTGATGAATTCGGTGCCTCACTCACAAGAACAACTGATGTGCTATCAACATGATGAAATTTTGATATGTTGTTTGGAATCTTCCATGAAAGCTCAACAAATATAGTCCCAATTGAATGCACTGAGATATCACATGGTGTAGGAATATCTGCTAATAATAAAGAAAAAGGAATTAAAATGAATGAAACAGCTTTATTTGTGTCTGAATGTGCTTTTCTAGGCTAAATATAAGTAACAAATAAATTTAGATATTTTATGAGATACATGAATGTGACTGGTACCTTCTGTTTCCTTTTGCTGATTATATTCAGCAGATTGTTCTTCAGAAACAAGTAAATTATCAGGTTTTCTAAACTGTGTAAAAATAAATATGTAACAAAAATGGAGAGGGTTTAATAAGCATACACAATTTAATACAAAAATCTTAATCTACACAAGAAGAGCTATAGAACCTTATAATTAATGCTTACCTTTTCCTCTGAAGACTCCATTTTCAGTGTAAAATCATAAAATTTTAATTACATTTTACTTAACCCTGTAGATTTCATAAAAATAAAAACACAATTACCATTATTATATTATTACAGCAACGTATTTGTTTCATTATAGGAATAATCATAAGGTTTTTTGTTATACCTCTTCTAACAGGTTTTAGTCTGAGAGAAAAAATTAACATGATCTGAATTTTATTTATTTATAAATAAATATTTATTTTATTTATTTTTTGAAATTTGTAAACAATATGGCCACCATATGCCAACCAATTCTGATATGATATTTAACTGTTACAGCGATGCAAGGAAGCAAACAGGATGCAGATCACAGTTTATTTAAAAGATCAGACAGATTTACAATCAAGGGTAGATCCAAAGACAAGGCCAAAAACAAGGTTGATCAATGTGCAAACAGGACAAACAAGACAATGTTCGTTGTCGAAATACAAGGCTGTGTTCCAAGAACATGGTCAAGATCTAACAAAGCTGTGGTCAGGAACAAAGTAATGCTCAATGCTGTGGAAACAAACAGGGACTAAAGAAGAAAGCGTGGAAAAAGGCACAGGACTATCACATTAACATAAAAGAAGAACTGAAAATGGGTGTACAAATCAAAACGACACCTAAATGGGTGGAAAAAGAAAACAGGGTTCGGACAGTGCGGGTTTGGACAATAAGTCTTTGATGTGAAAAAGTTGTGAAACCTTTTTTCAGACAAATAATAGAAAGAGTTTAGTTTACATTATTGTTGCTAGAAGGTGGTGCAACATCCACAAGAGTAATACAGGTCTTGTATTTTTGTCCATTAAAATAAGTAAAATTATGCTTTACAAAATGTGTTGTATTTTCATTCAGGTTTTCTTTGTGTAATGTATATAATTTATTAAAATTATTTTGTGTAAAAGGTAACTAGAAAAAGTGAACTTGCATGAGCAAAAAATAATGAGTGAGTAGGGTTAGTGAGAAAAACTGATATTGTGGAGATACAGCACTGTGAAAAAGTATTTGCTTCCTTTACAATTTGTTACACATATATGTTTCAGATTATAAAACTGCTTTCTATATTAGACAACACAAAATGCTAAAGAGATTCAAATCTTGTTCTTCTTTCGGCTGTTCCCGTTAGGGGTCACCACAGTGGATCATTCGTCTTGCCCTGTCCTGAGCATCCTCCTCTGTCACCCCAAACACCTTTATGCCTCTGAAGTTGCTGAAGCTGTGCACAACACCCTTATTCTTAAAATTGAAATCTAGTTAAAAACTCCTAGAGTTGGAAGTTGTTTAGTGTGAACTTTACAACGATCTGAACAATTTTTAAAGTCGTGTAGTGTGAACTTAGCATTAGTTGTTCCACTACATTTAGCTCAGCCACTGATCCAGTTTTTTAAACCAAACTCAATCAACTAAGTAGTGTGTCACTTTAGAACCAACACAACTACAAGTACACTCGTTAATGCACACTATAGTAAGCGATTTGGGACGCAGCCTCTTCCTGTTAATCTGTTTCGCTCACATTAGAAAGACAACGTATTACTTTTCCCTTTCAACAACAAAAAAAAATACATTATGTAATGATAATACATCAAGTGACGAAAGAATCGGTGGAAAATTATCTCAGTAAAAGTGTCAATTTTGTTTTAAAAATGTACTGAAATGAAGGTGAAAGTTTACTTAACCTACCCCGACATGAATTTAGGTAAAATAACGTTACTATACACATAAAAACAAGCATAAAAAACCTCGAAACATGGGTTGTGATAATTTAACACTAAATATTGAAGATTTTCATTCATTGATTCATTCAGTGTCTGTTTTACCTCCGCTTTATCAAAATCAGGGTCGCGGTGGGTCCAATTCACTGGGCAAAAGGTAGGAAACACCCTGGGCAGGTCACCAGTCACACACACACACACACACACACACACATTATATTAAAGATTTGTTTTAGTTAATAGTTTTAGTTAATGTTTTAGTTAATTGTATTAATAGACAGTTATAATAAAGTCTTGACAATCTAAGGAGTCAGAACTCAAAGTAAAATAATCTATATAATCAAGCACTTCAAAGAAAAACAAGTCTACAGAATAAGTTATTTTAGTTTGTAAGACTACTTACTCTTCTGCTGCAAAGGAAGAGCTTAGACTTAGACTACCTGCACCTGCATCAGCTGACTCACTGATCTACAGCAGCGTTTATAAAGGCGGAAAGTTGGACTGTACCAAATCATCAGGAAAAGTGAATTATGTTATTTGCTCACAATATATTTTTCTTTTTTCTGGTGCTGTGGTGTATATTTATTTGTTGTGTTTGTTGGCTCTTTGGTGTGTTTAAACCGTATATATTTTGCAGAACGTAATAATAAATGATTTGTTATGTCTATGTTCTAAAAATAGGT
This sequence comes from Trichomycterus rosablanca, assembly GCF_030014385.1. Taxonomy (NCBI): domain Eukaryota; kingdom Metazoa; phylum Chordata; class Actinopteri; order Siluriformes; family Trichomycteridae; genus Trichomycterus; species Trichomycterus rosablanca. Next base: position 3,655,146 of record NC_086005.1, read on the forward strand.
CCACTGCACCTTGATAAACAAGAAATGCTGCAGTAACAAGAAAACGAAACTTAAAACAAGGCATAACAAATTTACAAACAATTGCAAAAAGATTAGGACAGTAAAATGCAAGTGAAAACAGAAAGCGGTGATTTGTAAATAAAATTAATTGTGCAGGTTACAGGCTAAAACGAATATTACAACAGATGTCATTTTTAGCTCCTAATTCACAACACACTGCGAAAATTTTAGGACATGTACTTCTGAGAAGTTTCTAGAATGATGAAGAACTTGACACATGTAAACAGGTGAATAAGTAACCGGAGAGACTGCCATGCTTGGGTACTAAAGGAAAGGCTTACTCCTTTAACAACAAGCCTAGGCCAGGTTTTGCTACTTTGCAGAAAAACACTTCAGAAAATAAACAGCTTCAGAAGGTTTCTCAAAGTTTGGTTGAACGGAATATTGGGAATTCCCCATCTACAGTTCATGACATTATTTTAAGAGAATCAAGATAAAGATATATGTATGTAAATTTAATAGTGAAATAACCATACTTATTGACATCATTTATGTAAAATGCATTAAATGTTCAGTGGGTGTCACTACATTTAAAAGCAAATAATGCTATGCTGAATATTATTCACTATTATGTCAGTGTCATGAACTCAAGAGTTAGGTATTCGGGCATATAACCAAAAAGGGAGTGTAACTAATGAAACTAAATTTTGTTTTCAAACTGTCTTAAGAATTAAACGTATTTATTTATAAACAGGAATCTCTTTATGTCTGTGTAGGCATCTGACTGAATAATAAACTTCATTAAAATTATATTTGCTTCCATATGTTTAAAGGTATTAGGAATTTAAAATGTATTCTACTGAAATTACAAAGAAGCTGTATTCTGAATACTACTTTAACAACATCTTAGGTCGATTAAAAGTACTTTATTTTTGCAGTTTTTAAAATGTATTCTAAATAATTACTATGTGTCCACACAACACTGTTTCTCACAACTTGTATTTATGGAAACTCTTGTTAGATGTTAAAAATCCCAGCAATCCTGGTGAGCCTGATAAACTTGTATCGGCACCACACACCCTACCATGCAGTGTTAAATGAAATACAAAAGATGGCAAATACGTATGTGAACATTTCACCTAACTTAAAAGAGTAAGAGAACGAAATAAAGAAAGAAATAAAAATCTTTCTAATATACATTTTTATAATATATTCTAAATACCTATTTATTATAACAGTTATGTTTAACAACATACATAACAGTGCAGTCCTACACTGTTTGTTCTATATTTATGTCCACAGAGATGTGGTGAGTTTCAGTGCTTGTAGGTTGGCTGGTGATCTGCTTGTGTGGAAGGAGATACTGACAAACAATAGGAGAAGATTAATCTGTAAAGGCAAAAAAATTGAGGAAATTGATGAAAGCTTTTCTAAAGTCCTTGCTGAAGCAGGGGTAGATGATGGGGTTAAGGCAGCTGTTGAAGTAACAAAACCAGGCCGAGATCGATAACGCTTGATCCAGAGAGCTGTGATTTTCAGAGAAGGAGCCTATGCAGGAGAAGAAAAAATGGCTTTATACAGTCAGTATAACTAGTCAAGAACTACATGTGACTAAACTGTACCAGAAGAACTGGGATGCATAATAAAAAATATCATATCAGAATTTTCCTCTATATTATTGTAAAAAAATAAAAGAAAATGAAATCGAAAATGATGGGAAAACATTAGTACTTGTTAAGTGTTATGCATTCAGTTATGCATACACACAATTAGGCAGTTAACAACCAACCAAGCTCTGCTGCATGTATAAATATGCTGAGTATAAATGTGCTGGTCCAGTTACCCGTTAATATTGGGTTAGGAGAGCAAGATGAAAAGATTTATCTACTGGAAAGAAAACCTGTGACCATGCATTATTAATAAATAATGATGAAATTAATCAATTTTGTGTTGATATGGGCATTTATGGTCTGGTAAAAATGTAGCTGTTTTGTACTCACTGATGGGCAGCAGGAGGAAGAAGGGAAGCCAGCAAAGGACAAAGCAGCCTACCACCACGGCAAGAGTCTTTGCTGCTTTCATCTCACGTGAAAACTTTCTCAACCTATTTTGGATTCCATATGAGTGACATTTTCCAGTAAGATATTCTTCATTTCCACAAGAATCTTTAGCCTGAAGTTGTGTGACATTGCCACTGTGGTGCATTTCCCTGTCCTTTACATTGCCATGCCAGAGACCCTTCCTTATACTCCTCATTTGCTTCTGTGCCACCACATACACTTTACAGTACATGACTAATATTACAAGGAGAGGCACATAGAAAGAGCAGGTATTGGAGAAGATGACATAGCCTATGTCTTGATTCACTTTACACACTAAAGTGTCATTGTCAGGCTTCAGCTTTTTCCAGCCAAACAGTGGCCCTACTGAAATGGCAGCTGATAACACCCACACAGCCAGCACAGCCCCCAGTGCATGCTTAGTTGTTACCCGAGATGGGTACCTCAGTGGGTTGCTGATGGCCATCCAGCGATCCACAGAGATGACACAGAGGGTGAAGATGGAGGCGGTGCAGCAGAGCACATCAAGTGATAACCACATGTCACACAGCCTCTGGCCCCAAACCCAGCAGTCCAGCAACTCCAAAGAGGCGTAAAATGGCACAACTGTAAAGCTTAGCAGGAGATCGGCCACGGCCAGGTTGGCAATCAAGTAGTGCGGGACTGAATGCAGGTGACGATGTCGCACTACAGCCAAAATGACCAGGACATTGCCCAGTAAGCCAAACAAAACAAAGAATATGCCAACAAACACCATAATGACCACTTTTGTGGGGTTCACTTGACTCAGTGATGGCAGTTTAGAGGTGCAGTTTGGGTAGATATCCAGGTCTACTGAAATTGAAAGATTTTTCTCTGTATGAAACATTTTTGTTTTGGCTCTGTCCTTCTCAGTCTGTATTCAGTCTGAAGTAAAAGTGAGAACTGATCTCAGCTCTGAAGTTTAAACAGAGAATAATAAAGGTGTGGGCAAATCTGGGGCTAACTGCTGGATCTCTTGAACAGCTGGGAAATCCATCATGGTCCTGCAATTTCCTGTAAAACAGGAAGAAACACATTGTTATGTCAACATGCAAAACATTGCATTTGGCTTCATTTTTGCTGAAATTATCAAATGTCATCCTTTCCCATATATAGCCTATTATTGTACAAAATCCCAGCAATAGTGGTGTGCCTGTGAAAGTTGTACCCACACCACACAATGCAGTATTGAGTGAAATACACAATATACAGTGTATCACAAAAGTGAGTACACCCCTCACATTTCTGCAGATATTTAAGTATATCTTTTCATTGGACAACACTGACAAAATGACACTTTGACACAATGAAAAGTAGTCTGTGTGCAGCTTATATAACAGTGTAAATTTATTCTTCCCTCAAAATAACTCAATATACAGCCATTAATGTCTAAACCACCGGCAACAAAAGTGAGTACACCCCTTAGTGAAAGTTCCTGAAGTGTCAATATTTTGTGTGGCCACCATTATTTCCCAGAACTGCTTTAACTCTCCTGGGCATGGAGTTTACCAGAGCTTCACAGGTTGCCACTGGAATGCTTTTCCACTCCTCCATGACGACATCACGGAGCTGGCGGATATACGAGACTTTGCGCTCCTCCACCTTCCGCTTGAGGATGCCCCAAAGATGTTCTATTGGGTTTAGGTCTGGAGACATGCTTGGCCAGTCCATCACCTTTACCCTCAGCCTCTTCAATAAAGCAGTGGTCGTCTTAGAGGTGTGTTTGGGGTCATTATCATGCTGGAACACTGCCCTGCGACCCAGTTTCCGGAGGGAGGGGATCATGCTCTGCTTCAGTATTTCACAGTACATATTGGAGTTCATGTGTCTCTCAATGAAATGTAACTCCCCAACACCTGCTGCACTCATGCAGCCCCAGACCATGGCATTCCCACCACCATGCTTGACTGTAGGCATGACACACTTATCTTTGTACTCCTCACCTGATTGCTGCCACACATGCTTGAGACCATCTGAACCAAACAAATGAATCTTGGTCTCATCAGACCATAGGACATGGTTCCAGTAATCCATGTCCTTTGTTGACATGTCTTCAGCAAACTGTTTGCGGGCTTTCTTGTGTAGAGACTTCAGAAGAGGCTTCCTTCTGGGGTGACAGCCATGCAGACCAATTTGATGTAGTGTGCGGCGTATGGTCTGAGCACTGACAGGCTGACCCCCCACCTTTTCAATCTCTGCAGCAATGCTGACAGCACTCCTGCGCCTATCTTTCAAAGACAGCAGTTGGATGTGACGCTGAGCACGTGCACTCAGCTTCTTTGGACGACCAACGCGAGGTCTGTTCTGAGTGGACCCTGCTCTTTTAAAATGCTGGATGATCTTGGCCACTGTGCTGCAGCTTAGTTTCAGGGTGTTGGCAATCTTCTTGTAGCCTTGGCCATCTTCATGTAGCGCAACAATTCGTCTTTTAAGATCCTCAGAGAGTTCTTTGCCATGAGGTGCCATGTTGGAACTTTCAGTGACCAGTATGAGAGAGTGTGAGAGCTGTACTACTAAATTGAACACACCTGCTCCATATGCACACCTGAGACCTAGTAACACTAACAAATCACATGACATTTTGGAGGGAAAATGACAAGCAGTGCTCAATTTGGACATTTAGGGGTGTAGTCTCTTAGGGGTGTACTCACTTTTGTTGCCGGTGGTTTAGACATTAATGGCTGTATATTGAGTTATTTTGAGGGAAGAATAAATTTACACTGTTATATAAGCTGCACACAGACTACTTTTCATTGTGTCAAAGTGTCATTTTGTCAGTGTTGTCCCATGAAAAGATATACTTAAATATCTGCAGAAATGTGAGGGGTGTACTCACTTTTGTGATACACTGTATATGGACATTTTAAGAGACTTTAAGAGAAGGAGACAAAAAAGATAAAGCTGAAACTTTTCAGTGCACTCCGGAAATGAAAAATATTTTGGGGAAAAACAACATTACAAATATATACATTTAATATAAACAAAAACACCAATACCCCAAACTCCTAACCAGGTTTACACTGTTTGATTTCAGTTTGTTATAAAATCATTACCTGTAACTTTATATAAAATTATTCAATGTTCGATTTTTACATGTACTGAAAGTCAAATCAAACAAGATTCTTTAACGACAGACTTGCAAACACCATAATATCACATTATCTATCACAAAAACACACTGGCATGATGGCAATACTATGACTAAATAAAACATGAATTAAAAAGTGAAATTTTGAACTATTCATGGTAACATGGAATGTCTATTTTTTTAAAGGACAAATTTCCCAATTGTTAGCATCAGATATGCCACTGTGAAATGGCTCAGATAAAATAACATGTTGGTATAATTAATGTCAGAATTTAAGTGGGTAATTTAAATGATCCTCCTATTGGTGGATTCGGTCATACTGAACACACTGACACTGTAAAAAATCAGAGCTGAAATCAAAAATCGCTGGTCGCAAAATATTTTTCTTTTGTGTTTTAAATTGTGTTTTATTTAGACATATTGCCTCTATTCTGACGATTTGTTTTTGTGATAATGTGAACATGACAGTGTATTCACAGGTCTGTCTGTACAGATTCAGAATCGTACCATACAGTATAATCTGACAATGAGTACACATGACAACGCCTTCTGTTATATAAAATTAGGCATGATACTTTGAATTATTTAATTTAATGTAACAGATATTGATTTTTTAAGATCACTAACAGATATTTTTCGTTAGCTGTCGCAGCAGCACTAGATCGGCCGCCGGTGAACGGGTTATACTGTGGCTTTAATGACCACAAACCAAACTCACGATGACCAGTTTCGTATGGGACAGTAAAAGTGGTAGCTCAGTGGACAGTGGTATCTCAGTGGTTAAGGTACTGGACTAGTAATCAGAAGGTTGCTGGTTCAAGCTCCACTACTGCACAGTTGCCATTGTTGGGTCCCTGAGCAAGACCCTGAGCAAGACCCTTAACCCCTGATTGCTCAAAACTGTTTTCAGTCATAACAGCTTTGAATAAAAGTGTCTGATAAACGCCACAAATGTAAATGTAAACGTGTAAAATGTAAATGTGACCAGGGCGGCACAGTGGCTCGGTGGGTAGCACTGTCGCCTCACAGCAAGAAGATCCTGGGTTCGATTCCCAGGTGGGGCGATCTGGGTCCTTTCTGTGTGGAATTTGCATGTTCTCCCTTGTCTGCTCCAGTTTCCTCCCACAGTCCAAAGAGTGCAAGGGAGGTGAACTGGAGATACTAAATTGTCCTTGACTGTGTTTGACTGGGAATAAACTTGTGAATGGATGAATCTTGTGTAACGAATAACTACCGTTTCTGTCATGAATGTAACCAAAGTGTGTAAAACATTCCTTACAATCCTAATAAATAAAAATAAATAAAGAAAAGTGAACTATTATCTCATAGTTTAACGACAGCTACCGCATAGGACGAAAGTTATGTGGGTTTTAAGCGAAAGTGGGTGGGAAAAGAAAAAATTCCCCCTGGACGCTTTCATGTCGGAATCCAGGAAGTAAACAATGTTATTAGCTTATTAGCCTGTTAGCTACAATGTTATCATCTCTGTAATTAAACAACCTAACCGTTCTACGGCAGCCTCGACAAAAGGACGTTAGTAACTATATATCATTTATATCATTTATATCATTTTAATAATTGTTTATCGCTGGTTTAGTAACGCAAATGACCGCTGTTGACTAGTAACAGTCGCAGTGCATTAGCTAGGTTGTGTTGATAATACGTAGTTGTTCAGGATTTGCACCCAGTCCACAGATGTTACTGTTTAAATGGGTTTTAAATGTGAATATAAACACATTCGTGCATTCCTTAAAACGTTAACCAAGGTTTCATAGATAATTAAAATAACTGCAGCTATAATATGCATTAAAAAGTATTATTAATATGAGTATTAATTAATATTAACAGTTTGGACAAAATGAAATTAGATCAAGTTTTGAATGGTTTGTGGTAGGGCTGGGCGATATGATTCTGGCGGTTTCACGGTATATCACGGTATGTTTTACATGTCTGTGGCTTATTCTACTGTCATAAGTACATAGAATCTAAAAAGTTTAAATTTCAGCATGTATATAATGAAGGTTTTGAGTACTATCAGCTTTGCTTGCCCCCCCAAAAGGACACAATATATGATGCCAACATATTAGACCATATTAGTTATTTTCCACTGCACATAAGTCCAGGGTTTGTACACAGATCAGGCATTACATTATGACCACCTTTTGCTGCCCCATACGCAACAAACTGTGATGCTCTGTGTATTGTGACACCTTTCTATCAGAACCAGCATGAACTTCTTCAGCAGTTTAACCTACAGTAGCTCGTCTGTTGGATCGGACCAGCCTTTGCTCCCCATGTGCATCAAAGGAACCCTGTCGCCGGTTTACCACTGTTCCTTCCTTGGACCACTTTTAATAGATACTGACCACTGCAGACCGGGAACACCCCACAAGAGCTGCAGTTTTGGAGATGCTCTGACCCAGTCGTCTAGCCATCACAATCTGGCCCTCGTCAAACTCGCTCAAATCCTCACGCTCGTCCATTTTTCCTGCTTCTAAAATCAACTTTGAGGATAAACAGGTGCCGTGATGAAGAGATAATCAGTGTTATTCACTTCACGTGTTAGTGGTCATAATGTTATGCCTGGTCGGTGTATATACTGGCTACTGATACAAACAGTTTTTGAAAGGCAGCCCAAAAAGTCTAGCTTTGTGAAGCTCATGATGTACAGTTTTTTTTTTAAACTTTAGTGGTTATAAATCCTGAAATGTACAAGATGTACTTCCTGGTATGATGGTACTGCAACAGTTTGCATGTTATCACTGTATTGTAGGGTCATGATGCCTGCATGCCTACATACACCCTACTGTATGTAGGGTCATTCAGTGGGGCAATCCCAATACGGTGACAATAAGGTGAAGTACTCCAGACTTTGTACATCAGATGTTGTTTGAAGGGATAATTTGCCAATTTTTTAAACAAAAGACCTAGGAAAAGTCAACATTTCAGACCATATTAGGTTTTTTCCACTGCTCATAAGTCCAGGGTTTGTGCTCTCTGTATGTACTGGCCATGGATACAAAAGGTTTTTAAACAGCAGCCCTCAAAGTCTAGCTTTGTGAAGCTCAAGATGTACAGTTTTTAAATGTCCTTTTGTGGCTTTTGGATGTTTTAAATAAATAACTGTAATGCTTTTGTCACTGACTTTTACCTTAAGTGCTAATGCACGCTGTTACAATATATAATACGATGATGCAGTGAATTTGGTAACCATAGAGAATTGTTTTAAGGAAAGGTTTGATCTGATAAATCCTGGAAAGTCCTAGATGTACTTCCTGATATGGTGGTACTGCAACAGTTTGCATGTTATCACTATTTCATGCAGAATAACATGAACCTTATTTGACATTTCCTAACTGTGTTGTGCCCTGAATGTTTTTTTTCTGTGTAACTGTACCTTAAGACCCCTGTACCTCAGTGTTAAATGTTCTTTTATTGTGCCACACTGTAATGTAGGGCCATGATGCCTGCCAGAAGTGGCACGTCCAGCGGGACAATCCCAAACAATAAGGTGAAGTACTCCAGACTAGCAGACAGCGATGAAGGGTACATCGATCTGCAGGTGAGAGGAAGAACTCAAACACTTTCAGGATCATCTTAAACTTATTGAATATGAAGCACTGCTTATCATTGTTCTTGTAACGTGTTCCACAGTTTAAGAGAAGTCCACCCAAAGTGCCATACAAAGCCATTGCTCTGGCAACATTCCTCTTTCTGGTCGGGTCTTTACTGATTATTATTGGATCTCTGCTTTTAGCTGGGTACATTCATGTTGCGGTAAGTTTACCAAGGAAAACAATTTAACATTTGTTCCTCTAGTCATTCCAACACAAATTTAAATGTGGTCATTTAAATTTCAAATCAGGTTGAAGTGTTAAGCTTCAGGCTAAATCATCACACTATCTGAAAGTCTGAATATGTTATATTTTTAACTATTTGCCATATTTATATTCATGTTGTAACAGTCAGTGTTCACTGTTAGATGTTTCAATGTGACCCAGGTTAATTAGTATACAAGTTAAAACAAGTTTACATACCTTACAACAAAATTGAAAGAACAAGGATCTGTGAGTTAAAAACAGGATATTTATGACCTTTATGACCTTTTGGTTCATTAACTGTTGTTTGAGCTGCAGTGATAACTGAGTGGTTAAGGTACTGGACCAGTAATCAGAAGGTTGCCGGTTCAAACCCCATTACCACCAAGATGCCACTGTTGGACCCCTGAGCAAGGCTCTTAACCCTCAAAAGGTCATAAATATCCTGTTTTTAACTAAAAAAAATCGTGTGCAGTCATAATTGTAAGTCGCTTTGGATAACAGTGTCTGCGTCTGCTAAATGAAATTTGTTTCTGTATTTGCATAGACAAAAAGACATCTTGAAAAAAATTTTTGTTTGGACAATTATAAATCTTAAAAAAGTAGTTGCTGCTTTGGATTTTACTTGAAAATATTAGATGTAGATTTGGGTGAGTAAAAGTCTTTGTATTAGTAACAATATTATACATATTTACATATCGAGCAGCTAAGACCCTCAGTTTTCTTTTAATTGATTATTTTTATTAAGAATTAAATGGAAAAACAGTTTTATTCATGTGGTTGGTTTTGGAACAGCCTGATCTGATGATCTATCAACTATTGAGTTGACAGTTATTTATATTTACATTTACGGCATTTATCAGATGCTTTTATCCAAAGTGACTTACAGTACTGTGACAGTATATTGTCTAAGCAATTGAGGGTTAAGGACTTTGCTCAAGGGCCCAACAGTGGCAACCTGGCAGTGGTGAGGCTTGAACCAGCGACCTTTTGATTACTAGTCCAGTACCATAACCACTAGGCTACAGCTGCCCTATACTTCTGAGTTATAGCTCAAAAGTTAAGGTTAAGGACTAGTAATTAAGAGTTTGCTGCTTTAAGCCCCACCACTGCCAATCTGCCAATGTTTGGCCCCTGAGCAAGGCACTTAACCTCAATTGCTCAAAGTTTATCCAGTCATAGTAAGTCACTTTAGATACAAGCGTATGCTTAAAGCCACAAATATAAGTGTAAATAAGTGCAGAAGTAAAAATATTGTGGACCCTAAGTTGGTACAATAAAGATGTCATTATTAATTTTATTTCTAAAGTAGATAATATACTCATGAAAAGTAGATATTCTAAACTAAATGGCACATTAGGTGTCAGTGTATGTTTACCTAGGCATCATCAGCATCAATACATCATATCAACAAAAAATTATAATTACCTTTCTCCTTCAGAATCCAGATCGGACGATTCCAGTGCTTATCATCGGGGTACTTATATTTCTTCCTGGATTTTACCACTTAAGAATTGCCTACTATGCTTCCAAAGGATACCGTGGCTATACCTACGATGATATTCCAGATTTTGATGACTGAACTATCATCCCACCCAGTCCCTCCTGGTTCAGTAACAAGCTGGGACTTAGCTATGGTATATACACAGTATATGCACAAACCTTCTGTTGTGTACTTATGCAAAATGGAATGCAAATTATATTCTCTGATGTACAAGATATACTCTACGCTATGCAAAAGGAAGTATTATTTATATTTATAATATAAAGCCAAATTGTTTAAGGCCTTGTGCTGTATTGATCCAAAGTGGTGTATTTTATGTGATGTGTATATTGTATAATTGCCAGTGATCATATTGTTTTAAAATTATTTTTTGCAATGATTTTTTTTAGTCTGGTTTAAAAAGCTGTAACTACATGATGCTTGCACCTTGTTCATGTTATCGCAGCTGTTTTCAGTTGAGCAATTGTTTTAAAAATTAAAAGGTTCTGCTGTTGTGAGTAGAATTGTACAGTGTCGAAAAAGGCAGTTGTCCCCTTTGTTATTCTTTTTTTTGCATATACACTGTATGGCCAAAAGTATGTGAATACATGACATTAAGCTAGTTGGACATTTCATTACAGTACACGTGCATTAATATTAAGTTGTCCCCTTTGCAAATTAAATCATATTTATTTATAACATTATAACAAATGCAGCTTCTCGTCTGGTTTTTAACCAACCTAAACACCACCACATCGCCCCACTGCTGCGTTCTCTTCACTGGCTTCATGTAGCTGCACGCATTCAGTTTAAAACACTGATGCTCGCCTACAAAGCCAACAATGGATCAGCCCCAAAATACCTTCGAGGTCTAATCAAACCCCGCTCTGTACCACACAACCTCCGAGCCACTAGTCTCGCTCAGCTTGGTCCTCCACCCAGGACTCGAGCAAGACAAGCATCAAGGCTCTTCTCTGTACTTGCACCCAAGGAGTGGAACGAGCTTCTTCTGTCTGTCTGTCCATACACTAACACCAGTGTAATGCCATTTTAACAACAAACAGAAGTAAAAAGTATAAGTATTAATAACATGATTAAGTGTTTTAAACATTTCCTTGTTTAAGCTGACTTTCTTGTGTTGGTGTGAATTTTTGACAGGTACTCCAATTTTCTCTCAGAAAACATAATTAATAATTAAACATGCTGCTCTAGATAAGGTTCTTAGATTGCCTGATACAACTATCGTATTGGCCAGGATGTTTTCCTGCCAGCTTGTGCCAAGTGTTCCTTGGTCCACCTACATTTATTTCTTTATTAGAATTTTAACATCATATTTTTACACGTTTTAGATACATTCATGACAGAAACTCTTGTCACTCGTTACACATAATTCATCAGTTCACAAGTTTAATATCAAACACAGTCATGGATAATTTTGTATCTCCAATTTACCTCACTCCACACAAGGCACGGTGGCTAAGTGGGTAGCCCTGTCGCCTCACAGCAAGAAGGTCCTGGGTCTAGCATGTATGCATTATATAGTTATAAGTAATATTATAAAGAACAAACACAGTTTGGGCACTAGACCAACTTTAGAGCCTATAAAATAATATATAAATAACCTAGGTTCTTAGAACCCATGTTGTTGTGTGGCACCCACTCTACCAGCTGCCACTGTGCAACCTGATGTTCATGTAATCGCAGTTTTCTTTTACTATATTATTGCAATGGTGGAATATTGGATATGCCTACATTAGAACATCTCAAAACCTTCCTGTACTATTTGATAACTGGTTCTCTCTCGTGTTTGCTTCATATGCTGGATGTTCCATAAAGAATTTTTCTGCTTTCCACCTGTCTGAGATCAACAGATATTTTACTGTATGCAGGATATGGACTCCACACGACATATAAAAGAGCCCCCTGAGCATCACAGGCACATTTTTAAGACAAAACCAGGATTTACCTCGATGTAGAATCATGCAGGTAATTCCACTGTTGTACTGTTGTATAGGACTGTGGAACCTTTAGTATGGTGACATCTGCTGGGAAAGCTGTGTAATTACACGTTGGTCATTTACAAGTTCTCTCTACCGTGTTCTGGGTCAGTGTGGGTGGGGGCGGCACAGTGGCTCAGTGAAAGGTCCTGGGTTCGATCTCCAGGTGGGGCGGTCTGTGTCCTTTCTGTGTGGAGTTTGCATGTTCTCCCCGTGTCTGCGTGGATTTCCTCTGGGTGCTCCGGTTTCCTCCCACAGTCCAAAGACATGCAAGTGAGGTGAATTGGAGATACTAAATTGTCCATGACTGTGTTTGATATAAACTTGTGAACTGATTAATCTTGTGTAATGAGTAACTACCGTTCCTGTCATGAATGTAACCAAAGTGTAAAACATGACGTTAAAATCCAAACAAACAAACAAACCTCACTCCACACAGGTGGGCCCCGGACCGCCCCACCTGGGGATCGAACCCTGAACCTTCCACTGAGCCACTGTGCCGCCCCCACCCACACTGACCCAGAACACGGTGGAGAGAACTTGTAAATGACCAACGTGTAATTACACAGCTTTTCCAGCAGATGTCACCATACTAAAGGTTCCACAGTCCTATACAACAGTACAACAGTGGAATTACCTGCATGATTCTACATCGAGGTAAATCCTGGTTTTGTCTTAGAAATGTGCCTGTGATGTTCAGGGGGCTCTTTTATATGTCGTGTGGAGTCCATATCCTGCATACAGTAAAATATCTGTTGATCTCAGACAGGTGGACAGCAAAAAAATTCTTTATGGAACATCCAGCATGTGAAGCAAACACGAGAGAGAACCAGTTATCAAATAGTACAGGGGTGTTTTAAGATGTTCTAATGTAGCCATATCCAATATTCCACCATTACAATAATATAGTAAAAAACTGCCATTACATGAACATCGGGTTGCACAGTGGCAGCTGGTATATTCGGTGCCACACAACAACATGGGTTCTAAGAACCTAGGTTATTTACATTTTCCAGGCTCTAAAATTGGTCTAAAGTGACCAAACTGTGTTTATTCTTTATAATATTACTTATAACTAAATAATAAATAATGCATACATGCTAGTAATATATATTTTATGCATTATACACAGCCCCGGTTCTGGACTGCTTTGCTTGGGGGGGCAGTAAAACCTAATGAGGGGGCATGTTGATAGTCATGTTTTTGAAGCCAGAAATATATTCAAGGCTTGATTTGTGCATGAATGATGACAGCCAAGCTATTGATACTGGCTTAAAGTGATGTATGAGGTAAAGAAATAAAAATGCATGTTTTCGAACTTAAACTTAAAACCCAATGATTAAAAAATACATGTTGATTATGTAAATGGAGAAAAAAGATTATCTAATTGTATTTCATTTTAATACGCCCCCTTAATTAAATTGCCATTACTAATAGAACAACTCTATTTATACAAATTTAAGTAAAAGCTGACAAATGTACCTACACACAGACTGAGAATATTCAAACGTGGAAATAGGAATGAGTGAGAATATTTATATTATTGGGAAATTAAAATATAAAGAAAACAAAAGAATACTAATTCTGTAAAAAAAAAAGGGGGGGGGGGGGGGATATTCGTCACATTTCTATTTTGAAAAAGAAAAAAATATGAAAGTACATAAAATAAGGAAAATTTTCCTATCTACTGCACTTTAATGGTAAAAAATCTGGTAAAGTATTGAAGTTTTTATTGATGTTATGAAACGTACTGGTACAATGCAGTATTTATGCTTTAGCTGAGCCTGTATTCTAAAATGAACTCAGAACAAAGAATTACCGCTAACCGCTAACGGCTAATAAAATAATTTAAGCAACACCTATGTAAGAGGTAAGTAACATTAAAGCAACGAAAAACCACAGTTAAGCAAATATGACCATGTGGAAGTCAGTTTAAACTCAGAAGAGTGTTTACCAGTATACCTGCCTCTCACTCACACTAACGGAACATATACTGCCGAACTGAACTGTTTGGGGCAGTCTGCCGATTTTTATATGACTCAAAGAGCCAATCAGGAATAAGCAAAGAAATATCTTCACACTGTAAAACAAAATGCATTTTTGTGATTGGTTCAGAGATAATTTTAAAAATAGCCGTTGCTTGCATTGTGCTTGGGGGGGCAAAGACACAAATTGGGGGGGCAATGCCCCCCTCAGCCCCCCCCTAGCGCCGGCCCTGATTATACATAATAATTATAGTGGTAGCTCAGTGGTTAAGGGAGTGCACTAGTATCGTAAGGCCACTTGTTCAACAATAATAATACTATATAAAATTGCTGGGCTGGTCAGATGTCTACATACAGTATATGCATGATTTGCTGTATCTTAGGGTAAGGGTATCTGAGGCCCCACAATGTTTCCACATAGCGCCCAGCGATTCTGGGTAACCCGGATCCACCTCGACCCTGACCAGGATAAATAAAATATGCAAATAAAATATGAAAAACATCTGGGTCATTTAGCAGATCTGATTAAATGACCGCTGTTTTTTTCCTCCTATGTTCCTTTAATCTGAAAGCACATGTGTGGTGGTGTCTGGGGTTTGTGGGACCACCTGTGTGTTTGTGTCAGCTCACACTAGGTAAACCTGTCTGGTGAAGATTAGTTGTGATTTTAAGAGCAATTCACTTTCTGATTATATGTCGTGTGTGTGTATTTATATATATATATATATACAGTATATACAGTATATATATATATATATATATATATACAGTGTATCACAAAAGTGAGTACACCCCTCACATTTCTGCAGATATTTAAGTATATCTTTTCATGGGAGAACACTGACAAAATGACACTTTGACACAATGAAAAGTAGACTGTGTGCAGCTTATATAACAGTGTAAATTTATTCTTCCCTCAAAATAACTCAATATACAGCCATTAATGTCTAAACCACCAGCAACAAAAGTGAGTACACCCCTTAGTGAAAGTTCCTGAAGTGTCAATATTTTGTGTGGCCACCATTATTTCCCAGAACTGCCTTAACTCTCCTGGGCATGGAGTTTACCAGAGCTTCACAGGTTGCCACTGGAATGCTTTTCCACTCCTCCATGACGACATCACGGAACTGGCGGATATTCGAGACTTTGTGCTCCTCCACCTTCCGCTTGAGGATGCCCCAAAGATGTTCTATTGGGTTTAGGTCTGGAGACATGCTTGGCCAGTCCATCACCTTTACCCTCAGCCTCTTCAATAAAGCAGTGGTCGTCTTAGAGGTGTGTTTGGGGTCATTATCATGCTGGAACACTGCCCTGCGACCCAGTTTCCGGAGGGAGGGGATCATGCTCTGCTTCAGTATTTCACAGTACATATTGGAGTTCATGTGTCCCTCAATGAAATGTAACACCCCAACACCTGCTGCACTCATGCAGCCCCAGACCATGGCATTCCCACCACCATGCTTGACTGTAGGCATGACACTCTTATCTTTGTACTCCTCACCTGATTGCCGCCACACATGCTTGAGACCATCTGAACCAAACAAATTAATCTTGGTCTCATCAGACCATAGGACATGGTTCCAGTAATCCATGTCCTTTGTTGACATGTCTTCAGCAAACTGTTTGCGGGCTTTCTTGTGTAGAGACTTCAGAAGAGGCTTCCTTCTGGGGTGACAGCCATGCAGACCAATTTGATGTAGTGTGCGGCGTATGGTCTGAGCACTGACAGGCTGACCCCCCACCTTTTCAATCTCTGCAGCAATGCTGACAGCACTCCTGCGCCTATCTTTCAAAGACAGCAGTTGGATGTGACGCTGAGCACGTGCACTCAGCTTCTTTGGACGACCAACGCGAGGTCTGTTCTGAGTGGACCCTGCTCTTTTAAAACGCTGGATGATCTTGGCCACTGTGCTGCAGCTCAGTTTCAGGGTGTTGGCAATCTTCTTGTAGCCTTGGCCATCTTCATGTAGCGCAACAATTCGTCTTTTAAGATCCTCAGAGAGTTCTTTGCCATGAGGTGCCATGTTGGAACTTTCAGTGGCCAGTATGAGAGAGTGTGAGAGCTGTACTACTAAATTGAACACACCTGCTCCCTATGCACACCTGAGACCTAGTAACACTAACAAATCACATGACATTTTATAGGAAAAATGACAAGCAGTGCTCAATTTGGACATTTAGGGGTGTAGTCTCTTAGGGGTGTACTCACTTTTGTTGCCGGTGGTTTAGACATTAATGGCTGTATATTGAGTTATTTTGAGGGAAGAATAAATTTACACTGTTATATAAGCTGCACACAGACTACTTTTCATTGTGTCAAAGTGTCATTTTGTCAGTGTTGTCCCATGAAAAGATATACTTAAATATCTGCAGAAATGTGAGGGGTGTACTCACTTTTGTGATACACTGTATATATATATATATATATATATATATGTATACATATATGTATATAGACATATATACAGTGCTGGCCAAAAGTATTGGCACCCCTGCAATTCTGTCAGATAATACTCAATTTCTTCCAGAAAATGATTGCAATCACAAATGCTTTGGTATTAATATCTTCATTTATTTTGCTTGCAATGAAAAAACACAAAAGAGAATGAAAAAAAAGTCAAATCAATTATCATTTTACACAAAACTCCAAAAATGGGCCGGACAAAAGTATTGGCACCCTCAGCCTAATACTTGGTAGCACAACCTTTAGACAAAATAACTGCGAACAACCGCTTCCGGTAACCATCAATGAGTGTCTTACAATGCCCTGCTGGAATTTTAGACCATTCTTCTTTGGCAAACTGCTCCAGGTCCCTGAGATTTGAAGGGTGCCTTCTCCAAACTGCCATTTTGAGATCTCTCCACAGGTATTCTATGGGATTCAGGTCTGGACTCATTGCTGGCCACTTTAGAAGTCTCCAGTGCTTTCTCTCAAACCATTTTCTAGTGCTTTTTGAAGTGTGTTTTGGGTCATTGTCCTGCTGGAAGACCCATGACCTCTGAGGGAGACCCAGCTTTCTCACACTGGGCCCTACATTATGCTGCAAAATTTGTTGGTAGTCTTCAGACTTCATAATGCCATGCACACGGTCAAGCAGTCCAGTGCCAGAGGCAGCAAAGCAACCCCAAAACATCAGGGAACCTCCGCCATGTTTGACTGTAGGGACCGTGTTCTTTTCTTTGAAGGCCTCGTTTTTTTTCCTGTAAACTCTATGTTGATGCCTTTTCCCAAAAAGCTCTACTTTTGTCTCATCTGACCAGAGAACATTCTTCCAAAACGTTTTTGGCTTTCTCAGGTAAGTTTTGGCAAACTCCAGCCTGGCTTTTTTATGTCTCTGGGTCAGAAGTGGGGTCTTCCTGGGTATCCTACCATAGAGTCCCTTTTCATTCAGACGCCGACGGATAGTACGGGTTGACACTGTTGTACCCTCGGACTGCAGGGCAGCTTGAACTTGTTTGGATGTTAGTCGAGGTTCTTTATCCACCATCCGCACAATCTTTCGTTGAAATCTCTCGTCAATTTTTCTTTTCCGTCCACATCTAGGGAGGTTAGCCACAGTGCCATGGGCTTTAAACTTCTTGATGACACTGCGCACGGTAGACACAGGAACATTCAGGTCTTTGGAGATGGACTTGTAGCCTTGAGATTGCCCATGCTTCCTCACAATTTTGCTTCTCAAGTCCTCAGACAGTTCTTTGGTCTTCTTTCTTTTCTCCATGCTCAATGTGGTACACACAAGGACACAGGACAGAGGTTGAGTCAACTTTAATCCATTTTAACTGGCTGCAAGTGTGATTTAGTTATTGCCACCACCTGTTATGTGCCACAGGTAAGTAACAGGTGCTGTTAATTACACAAATTAGAGAAGCATCACATGATTTTTCAAAGGGTGCCAATACTTTTGTCCACCCCCTTTTTTATGTTTGGTGTGGAATTATATCCAATTTGGCTTTTTGACAATTCTTTTTGTGGTTTTCCATTGAAGACAAATTAAATGAACATTTTAATATCAAAGCATTTGTAATTGCAATCATTTTCTGGAAGAAATTGAGTATTATCTGACAGAATTGCAGGGGTGCCAATACTTTTGGCCAGCACTGTATATACATATATATATATATATATATATATATATATATATATATATATATTTATATATATCAGTATATATACATATATATATATATATATATATATATATATATATATATATATATATATATAATATATAACTACTAATGTGTAATAACATAATAGCATAATTATAATGACTGAACTTTTCCCTACCTTTGTTTTATTATTCTTTTTTAAACTTATCTTTGTTGGTGTTTAAAAATACACAAATACACATTTTTTTCTTTATGTGTTAATAGGTGTGTAGATCTGAAGAGGATTTATGCACTGAAATTAATTTCATTTAATTGAATTAATGTTTAACTGTAAAAACAAAGTGGTTGAACCTTTTTAAATAGAAAATAAAAATAGTGATTTAAATATGTTATTTAAACTGTGTGTGTGTTGAGGTGTGTGTGTATATACCCCCCCCCCCCCCCCCCCCCCCACCTCTCCCCGGTTGCTGAGCAGTCAGTGTGTGTGTGAGTGGAGCTCTAGAGATCAGCAGTAGTGTGTGTGTGTGTGTGTGAGTGTGTGTAAGTAAGTGAGTGAGTGAGTTTGTAAGTATCGTGCGGATGTGAGATTGGCAGATTGGCGCTCTGTTAACAGTTTCTGATTCTCTTCAGCATCAGATAATAAACACAGTACAGACAGAACGGAAGACTTAAATCGGATTCTGGTGTGGTGTGTGTGGACGGACACGGATTATACACTTATACGCTAGTGAAGAGAATCGGTTCAGATCGGAAAACTTCGTGTACAGCCGGACTGACCGCTGGATTAACACAGCAAGATCTTCATTACTGCTTTACAACATGTTATAAACACTTATAAACACTCACAAACTGTGCACTAAGGATAAAACTGTGATATACACGTGAGTACTAACTATTATATACAATTAAAACATTGCAAAAACTTCTCAACTGTGGACTTGGTACTGGGACTACTGGTGCACCTGCTGCAGGCTCCAGTGTTAATAATGTATATTTGTTGGGACGCTAAAACACTATGCACAAATATAATATTTTAATTGGAGCAGATAATAACAAATTAACTTGAGTTTTTTTTTCATTTTCACTTAAAGAAACTGGGGTTTTAAACTATGCCTATTTAAAATGCATTAAAAATTAAAGTACATAGGTTTTACATGAACATACCTACCCATCTCCTATCTACCTGCATATAATATGGTAAAAAGGTTGAATCCACAAGTGTACATGCTTTTATTAATATAATCATCAGAACAAGTTGGGTGAAAAGTTAAATCTTAAAAATAAAATAACATACATTTCAAATCTTATTTGACCATATTTTTACATGAACAGTTCAAACTGTTGAGTCCAAGTACCTGGGTTTGATTCTCATCTCTGGTTACTGTCTGTATGTTTTTACTTAAGTTTTTTACCTTGTTCGTGTCAGTTTTCCCCTGATAAGTTGGTTTTCTCTTCCCTCCTATCAATGTGGCTCAGCTGCTGAACATCTTTCCTAGTACTGAGTGAATAAGTGAATGGAAATTGTGTTGTTTTAATCGTTTGCCCCGTTTCTCTGCAACCCTGACCATGTAGCAGATAGGGAAAATTAATTTTGTTGTAATTTAAAGCTGCTACAAATCAGCTTTACAGAAATCTAGGTCTTGATCCAAGATAGCTGGGCTGGGAGAAACTTCATAAGAATTTATGGAAAGGAGAACCAATCCCTCTTTAGTCAGTGTGAGATTGTGGCATTGCGGTAATTAAATGCATGATAATATTTGAGGGTATGGAAGGTACAGGGTGCTATGTAAAAAGTTTGGATTTAAACTATTTTACTATATTTTCTTTTAGTTTTATTTTAGTTTTTCATGTTTTCAAAGCCTCTCTGAAGTTCTAGATTTCATAAATGTTTAAATGCTTTTAATTGTCTCCTTATGTAAAGCACTTTGAATTGCCACTGTGTATGAAAGGTGCTATACAAATAAACTTGCCTTGCCTTAAACCAGCTATGTGGAGCTAAATATACAACTTCAAATTTTCATTTACATATATTTATTTGCCATTGAAATCTTATTATTACTAGAAATTAGAACCATGCACCTTGATGCTAAAGATTTGTGCCGGTGTGCATGTTTTAGCTTAAAATCAAGAAATATGTATAACCTAGAGGAAGGAAAAGAGTTTAGAACTTGATCCTGGCCACAACAAAAATCCACTTCAGTGGTTTATAATAAAGTACTTACATAGCTGACCTTTGGTATGTTATAAATCATATGAGCAACATCATTCTGAATGTTGTTCATCACACTTGATTTGAGGCCGTCAGTGCTAATTAAGAGGCCCAGGTCTGGTAAACTATTTTTACAGGAGGGAAGAGAAGTTCAGTTTTGTTTAGATGATCAGTAAGGTAAGACGGGGACTTGGAAAGTACCAGGTACAAACTAATCGTTCCAAAAACAGTACAAGCATCATGCAAAGCAGCCAAAAGTAAGTCATGCCAATCTCAAGTCGTACCATTTAAATAAAAGGTCAATCATTCTATGTGCTAGAAAAGATAATTCATGTTTTCTGACTATACCCAGTGAATCAGACCCACCGTGACCCTGACCAGGATGAAGTCTTGGTAAAACAGACAATAAATAAATGAATAAATAAATAAAAAACAGAGCATCATCCTCCGACTGAACTGCACAGATATAGATATAGTTTTGTATGTTTTAATGAGGTTGTGTAATTGTATTGTAGGTTTATGTGAGGACACTGATGTGGTATCATACAAATTATTAGCTTTAGCTTCAGCATTCATATACAGAGCTGCTTTCCAGTCCTGTTAACAATATTTTAATTAAATTCTTTTAATTTGTAAGAAACATTTTCCATGAACATTTGGTTGATTCGTGTCAACCAAACAGTATTTTATTTTTATGTGTTATTTTTGAATAAGGGAATCATAAGGGTTGGGCAGCTCTAGTACCCGGGGTTTGATCCTTGCCATCAGTGACTACCTGTGATCTTGTAGGTGTCTCCTAGCACTCCAGTTTCCACACACCTCCCAACATGTCATGTTTGTCTAGGAGTTAATTATTCAAGTATGTGATGCAGTGATATGGACTGGCACCTTGTACAGGGTGTATTCCCATGTTGTGTCTAATGATTCCAGGGTAGATACTGTACTTGCTCCAGCACTAACCAGACCAGCATTTAGTTCTTACTGAACATGAATAAATGATAAAAGTGATCATTTGACATGCTAATTGTACAATTTCAGTTTTAAAATAAACATAATTTTAATTACACATGACATACTTAAGACATAATGTTGAACCTAAAAGGCGTAGAAGGTAGCTTGACTTTATTTGTTAAATTTATGACATCACGTCACGTTCAATATGATTTTTTACGAGATCAGGTTATGTCTATGTTTTGTATTAAGGTCAGGAAAAAAGAGCTTTAAAGATATTGATGGTGTGGGAAAAAGAATAGTGCCTCGAAGTTCATTGATTACGAAGGGAAGTTGAAACCTCGCAGGGACGTGTGTTTACTCCAGTGCTGACGGTGATATAAATTTTCCAAGGTTTATTGACCTTGAGTGACAGCATTAATGATCACCCAGTGTCAGTAAGTAGAAAATCTGAGAGCCACTTTAGTTCTAACCGTTTCCTATAATTGACTGATAAAACAGTTTGACATGAAATATTCAACACAGATCCTGGATGAGTGCATTATGGACATCTGGGTGTAACGTGAGCTTCTGAATTTGATCGATGGTCAAAACTACTGGGATTGTCATTTAAAACACTTTGCGGCTCATTACTGGAGCTGTGGGATGTGAGGTCCCATGCTCTCCTCACCATGAGATGAGAGTTGCAAGTGTGTCAAAGTAAATATGTATGTGGGGGGTTGAATACTATACTTCCGCTCAGATATGTGATTGTGTGTATGCAAGTATGTATGTTGGGTGCGTGTTAATACTTTTGGTCAGATATGTGATTAAATTAAATAATAATTATGATATTTCAAAAAAAGAATTTACACCCCACGAAATACATGCTTGCATACACACAATCACTTGGCACAAGGCAGGAATACACCTTGGACAAAGTGTGAATCCATTGCAGGGTGACACAGACTTACACATTCAATCACTCCCACTAAGATGCTATATAGAGCAAGTAATTCAACTATTGCTATATTTTGTGAAGTAGAAGAAGGATTGACTGGTACGCTATAGGATGCCAACGTCAACTAATCATACACACAATTGGACCTAATGATTTTGACACCATTGGCGGCAAACATTGTGGGTTGAAGGCATCCTTTGGCTTTCTCTAAACAGAAATTCGTCCAATATATCAGTATCCAGATGTATGAAATATAAAATGAGAGTTCAAGAGAGGCTTTATTGTCTTTTCAGCTATATACAAGTACATATTGAAACATATTTTAACATTTCTTAACAATTCTGGGTCACAGAGTTAATTTTGGTTCTGAGATTTTTCCTTCCTGTGGTAATTTGGAGTATTTAGTATCTCCAGACTGTAATATGGAGTTTTTAAAACTTGTTGGCACAACACTTAAAAAGAAATGTCCACAGGTCACTTTACTAATACACACCCAACACACCTTGGAACACACAATCACAGAGCAATCATGTCCCTGAAGCACGTACAGTCACTCGGCCACTTGTGATGAATGATCCACAAGGTGACAACGTAATGTGCCAAATCACTAGTTTACACACGGGCTCGGCAGATCAGGGTGTGTTTTAAAGAGACAGATTTGTTTGACCTCTTGGTCAGCGTTGACTCAGTCATGTTTGCACTTCCTCCCTCTGCCCTGAAATCATTTGCATGTGGTGAGAGACACCATTTCTCTTCCCAGGATAGAGAAGCAGGATCCTTTTTTGCTGCTTGAAGAAACTGTTGAATTTTACGTGCATTCTTATTTGAGTCGTTGTTGTTTTGGGGCTAGTGTGGGCTAATTCATACGGCGAGTTTTCTATAGGACTTCCCAAGCCCATATTACACACAGTTAGCCGACAGTGGGCCAGTAAAGCCAGGTTTGGGATAGGGGAGGGTCATGCAATTATTTATTTACTTTAAAGGTTGTCTTTCTGATTCCATGTTTCCAAATAAAATTTTATAATATGGTTTGAAGCATCTAGAGTCTTCCAGCTTAAATATCAGCTTGAAATAGCTTCATTATGGACTGCTCTTATAGAATATGACAAAGAATCTTCATAAAACTTGTCTGTCATGAATCAAAAGCTGCTGAAACATGGGTGACACTGTTCACAATCAAGCAAGCTTTACAACAGCATGGTTTTAGAAGCTGCTCTGCAAGATAAAAGCCCCTGTTCCAAAATTGGCATCTTAAAGCTCAACTACAATATAACGCTTGCTTTACTGGGGACATTTGTAATTCATAACATACTTTTTGTAGTTCCTGAATTCGATTTAACTATCCTGGACAAAGACGTGTCTTCCAGTAAATCATTCACAGTAAAATAACATTTTAAAGAACAAATTCTTAAAATTCCAAGACTGCAATGACATACATGTAATTTACAAGTCTACTGTACATGTAGTTTTGTCTTTAACTGTGAGACTAAAAAGCTCCTAAAACCACTCCTACACATTTCAATTGGTACAAAGTTGAGTAGTTGTGATGGGATGGAACATAACACGATTCAGCATGAAATTATGCCACATTCTGCAAATATTAATAAAATATATTTACATTTTCTGCATTTAGCAGACACTTTTATAAGCAATTGAGGGTTACAGGCCTTGCTCAAGAGCCCAACAGTGACAACCTGGTTGTGGTGGGGCTTGAACCGGCAGCCTTTTGATTGCTGAAGCAGTACCTTAACCACTAGGCTACAGCTGTCTTCCTCATTTTAACATGCCAGGGTATACAGATGGATATGGATCACAGATGGAATCGACTCAGAATTTTAGGTCAAGCTTGAGTTCTTAATGACTGTAGTCAGGATTGGACTCACAGGTTTTCAGTTCATTCCAAATAGGAAATAAATAAATAAAATAAATAATTAACATTTTTAAAAAATAAAAATATATTTAAATATGGAAATAAATGATAAAACTTGGCATTTTTAACATCACACAGAATCCACATTAAAAAGCTCAGTGTACTTATAAAGTGGATTATTATAACATAATCTGATACACCAGTGAATCAAAGATTGAAACCAGATCACTTCTATCCTTGATTGGTATTTCTGTTCGTAAATATTCAGACACTGTAAATTGGCATCATTTTAAACTATGACGGCTTTCAAATTAATCAAATAAACTCTTTCTTTATAAATTTTTTATTTCTTGTCTGTTTTACTCACTTTGTCCTGGTCAGGGTCTCAGTGGGTCTGATTCATTGGGTGAAATGTAAGGCAAACACCCCGGACAAGTTGCCAGTCCATCAGGGCAAACACACACACACGCACAGACACACACACACACCTATAATAAAAATTATACATTAAAATATATTTCATAAAAATATATTTAACCACTTCTCTGCTGGGCAAAAATCCTTTTTTACTGATGTAGAAACGACATGATTTTAAATGTACCGTTGTGACAAGCTCACCACTGAAAATGTAATTAAACCAACAGCTTCCAGGTCAGAATTCAATCGCACAGAACTGGGCAGTAGGGATTAGATGTCGTTCTTAAGCACTTAACCCTGGCTTACTCGGATCGTCTAGACACTAATACAGAATTATAACTGCTGCTGTACACATCTGTTCTACAAAGTACCAAGAATAAGTAATCTCCATCCACTAATCTTTATAATGAGTGGACGATGTTAGGGACGCTTCTTCTTGTCCATCTGGCTGTGGCATCTGTTTGGGTCATGAAGGGCCAGATGAAACTGGCACTGGAAATGGGTTAGTGTTCCAGACCTCCGCTAATCAATGGCTTGCCTGTTCGGGTCATGATTAAATTTATGATCAGGTCACAGGATTTCTGAACCTGCCTGTGGGGCTTGAATGTCATCCGTCTGTTTCCTCTCCTCTGCGGATGAACACGGCTAATAGCTAGCGCTAACTTGCTACTCAGCATGGGTTAGCGCCGGTGTTTATGTGTAAACACAGAACTAACAGGCTTTGTTTTTTCTGCCCTTTTCGTCTTATGTGCCTGTTGTACTAAACTTTAGTGGCCCTAGACTCAGCAGACTTGGTCAGCAAGGTCTCAGTGTTGAGATCTATGTGGGGGAGCTCTGTGAAACACAATGGGGTCCTAAAGCAATAAAACTGGAAACAATGGTGGAGGGTACCAGGCTAATCAAAGTGATTTATGATCGACTGTGTGCTAATATGAAGTCTGTCTATTATTTATAATGCCTAACCTTATATTGGGCAACATTTTGCTGGTCAGGTGTATCAAGAGAGCCCTAGTAGTTGGACGTTATAAATCCATTATATTTCTCACTGACTTACAATAGAAATGGCAGCATTTAATGACATTATATGGAAATTTATCCAAACGAATTGTCAAGCAGATCCGAGGGAAGCATTCTAGAACATTATGTTATGTATGCACTTTGCTTTTGTAGTTGTGTGTAATCGTTTGCTTTTCTTTGTGTGGTTGTCTTTTAATGTGGTTAACATTTGAGGCTGGGGCATTAGACTAAAACAGCTGGCTAAAATCAATCCCCTGTTTTTATTTTAGATTAACAAGGTGCATACAATTTAGGAAAGCTAAACAACCACAAATATCTATGTAATCTCTTACTTGCAGTACAGACTCACTTGGAAACATTCATTGAGGTTTTGGCCCGTTATGTGACACCATTAAATAATCGTTTGCAGATTTATCAGCTGAAAATTTCTGCTCTGACTTATTGTCATGTTCATGGAACCAGTTTCAGATGGCCCTTTATCAAGTTGAAAGTTGCCATTATAAGATGGTAAGATAAGATTGTGGCCATAAAGGGACGCATATGGTTAGCAACACTACTCAGACAGGCTGTGGCATTCAAACAATACTCGATTGGCATTAGGGGGCCCAATGTGTGCAAAGTAAACATTCCCTATACCATTACATCACAGCCATTAGCATGAACTGTTGACACAAAGCAGGTTGTGACTAATACCATTTGCATGCTGCAGCCAGAAATCCAAATTTTTCCTGTCATGAATCTAACCAAAGTGTAAAATATGACTTTAAAATGCTAAAAAACAACAAACATTAGATCAGGCAACCCTGATCTAGACCCTGATTGGGTAGCTGGGGTCCATTATAGCCCCAGAATCCTGTTTTTGGCTGACAGAAGTAGAACCCAAAGTAGTTACAGTAGTCTGTTAGGCTGTTCCTCTTATCTCTTATGAACTAGGCATTTTCAATCTGCAGAACTGCTGCTCACTGGATATTTTTGTGACTAAATATTGTTGTGCGTACAACTCCCAAGAGGTCCGTGGTTTCTGTCAAACTAAAACCAACACGGCTGGCACTGATAATCATGGTACAGACAAAGTCACTCAGATCAGATTTTTATCTTTATAGATGTTTAATGTGAGCAATAACTGCAGCTCTTGACCAGAGGCTCATGTCTAAATGATTTTATGCATTTTGGCTACTGTCAAATGACTGGCTGACTGGAAAAGTACATAAATTACACATGTGGCAACCTTTGCTTTAGAGGTACTGTGTTTCACTTTACCTTCTTTATTCAAACACATGTTCAAAGCAGTAAGGGTGACATTTTATACATTTTTGGATTCCAAAGTAAAAAAATTAGTAGGTGTAAAATAAATTAGGTAGGTGGTGCAGCTGCCCTGTATGTAAATATAAAAGCAAACAATTACAACAATTGCGACATGTCTAAAGCAGTGGGATGACAGTGGAATATTGTCATGGCTTTTATCTCTCAGGCTTTGTCTATAGAGGCGTCTTGTGGTGAAATGTTTGAAGTCAGAAAACATTTTTCATTAGAGGACTCGGTGGAGCTCTAACATTCATGCTGAGAGAAACCGGACTGATGAAGAAACCTGTGACATACACACCCAGTGCAACCTTTGTTCTGTGGTTCTGCGAGTTGTTGGGATTTCGCTTGATCTTTAGCAGCACACCATCAAACAGATACTGTTTGTCTGCGGGACTTTGACCTTACATGGTGCTATAAACCCCGTGACTCTATGAAGATTCATCTGTACAATAACATCAGTTAAATCTGAGTTTCCAATTAAATAAAAACCCTTCAGGATGTATCACAGAGTTGGTGTTTGCACAATTAAATGTTATACATTTGTGTAAAAACCCTAATAACTATTTCCATGTGAAGTTTAGCTTTCTATTTAAAGATATTTGTTTTAAATGGTTGTGCAATCACCATGAACATAAAGTAAACCATTAAAATGATTTTTAGATCCGTTAGTAATAAACGGTTTACAGGGTGTCCAATCACTTTTTTTACAACTTCTGTCTTATATGAAAAGTTAATCAAGAGGTGTAGAAACACTTACAAGAGTTTTTACAAAGAAACGTGGAAATAAATGATAAAACTTGGCATTTTTAACTTCACACAGAATCCACATCCACCGTGCTTATAAGGTGGATTATTAAAACATGAAAAAGCTGATACACCAGTGAATCATAGATTTTAACCAGATCACTTCTATCCTAAAAAAAGTTTTTTGTGTGTCTACATTTCCTTGATTGATATTTTTGTTTGTTAGTAAAGATATACGGTACTTAGTAGATATAAAGATTAAGATATATTAATTATGTAAATTGGCATCATTTTATGTCTACAACATTTTAAACTATGACGACTTTCAAACTTCTCAAATGAACCCTTCCTTTATAAATTGTTTAATTATTCTCAGTTTTACCCATGCTTTATCCTGGTCAGGGTCTCAGTGGGTCTGATTCATTGAGTGAAACACCAAGGCAAACACCCCAGACAGGTTGCTAGTCCATCAGGGCAAACACACACACACACACACTTAGGGCAATTTTTAGTAGCTTCAGTTAACCTGACTGCATGTCTGAATTTGTCTGTCTGTCTGTCTGTCTGTCTGTCTGTCTGTCTGTCTGTCTGTCTGTCTGTCTATCTATCTATCTATCTATCTATCTATCTATCTATCTATCTATCTATCTATCTATCTATCTATCTATCTATCTATCTATCTATCTATCCCTCGCTAACTTAACAGCCAAGTGAATCCATCAATTTCATTAGCCAGATCTATGATTTGATTGCCTGGAAACTTAATTAACTGGGCTTTAAGTAATATAAGTACAGTGCTGACAAATTTGCAATAACAAAGAGAATGTGGGTAAAACTTTTTGTAAAACTTAGTTTCATCACACGTCTTTCAACACCACAAGCAAAAGATCCACTTTAGGTTGATTGATCTATTAGCCAGGGGAAATTCCTGAGCCAATCAGGATTATATCTTAACAGCAAGATGTCTACGGGGATGTTAGCTTTCTTTGATTTTCAGGGCTGTGAGGATTTTTGGCTTAGACATGAGCCAGAGACATCGCCGTCTGTTCTGTGTTCTCAAAACCTTTTCATGTCCTTTATTTATCCGAGCTAATGCGACTCTGTTCCTGCACTCCACAGCTCGGCATTTTGTGTCCCATCAGGGTTTTGCATGAAGCAAAACAGCAAGCAAAACAAACCAGAAAACAAAGTGCCACTGCCCACAGAAGCGAAAGCCCATCGGCTGCTTACATTCCTCCAAGTGTTTCAGTAATTCTGAGAAAAATTTCTTATTTTATTTACCCTGGTAATTAATAAAAGCTCTAAGCTGCCATTACTATTGTGCAGCTGAACATGAAAAGCACTTAGTATTGTGTTTGCACAACTAAGTGCAGGATTAGCCGTGTTGTATTCATCATGTCGTCACCACAGCAGCATATATCCGCACTACCAGGAATCGAAATACGATCATAAGTAATTAATTATTTATAGTGTGTACAGGTTGAGGGAGTCCATATATCTGCAGGTCTTTCAAGTGTGTTGCACAGTTAGAACACATACAGTGGAGCTAAAAGCTAATAAAAAACCTTTAAAATCTAGAAAGGAAAATAATTACAAGTCCATGTCTACTGTAAAAGCCATTATCTCTAAATGGAAAGAACTTGGAACAATCCTACTCATAACGATATCACAATAAAAATCACCTGGAAATGTCTTTAACCTCAGATAAGATGAGTGTTTATGTTCCACAATACACAAGAGTCTAGGTACTACTAGATCTCTATCCCAAGTATGTTATTGGAAAATGTGAGGTCATCTGTCCATAAGGTATATAGTGACTGTGTCCAGAGACTTTTTACACTGTAGACTGTTGTATATAAAGATCATTAAGGCTCTGCTGGAAACGGTCATAAAACAGTGCTTTTTTAATCGACTGTACATAACTGCTTTATACAATCTATCAGCAAAAGTACCTGGACACCCATCATAATTATTAAGATCAGTTGTTTTGGCCACACCCATTACTAACAGGTCCATGCAGTCATATTGTTACATAGAATTGAATAATGTAATCAAATGAAGTGAAAAACTACACCTAAATGAAAAAGTATAATAATGGATTAAAATAAAAAGTTTAATACAAATTTAAGTGGATTCATTTAATCCTGATTGAAGATTTTGTTCCATCTACAAACACAAAATCCAAAAAAATTCCACTAAAACTAAGAACTGATCAGGGATACAGTGGGTCTAACCTATTTGGAAACACTGGGTCAGTTGCTGGAAGTCAGGAATACACGCTAAACAGGGTGATTTACTCACTCTCTTTAAATTGATTTACTCACTTACATTTTCAGCATTTAGCGGACGCTTTTATCCAAAGCGACTTACACAATGAGCTGAACACGATGAGCAATTGAGGGTTAAGGGCCTTGCTCAGGGACCCAACAGTGGCAACTTGGTGGGTGCGGGGCTTGAACCGGCAACCTTCTGTTTACTAGTCCAGTACCTTAACCACTGAGCTATCACTGCCCTAGTTAGTTACATCTAGGTTAAGAGCCAGTCCACCTTCTGCATGTTTTAGCTCAAAGGAAATATAGTCTTTAAGAATATTCGGAACTGTTATAGATGGGGTAGCCAGGAGAAGCCCACGGTCAATTTCAGAGATCAAAGTTATAGAGAACAACGGACGCTTATTGGACTCCCATCAGTCGAGAATCTTGATGTAACCTGTTGAAACCGTGATGATTCTGGTCTTGAACTCAGTAGTTGGTCTGATCTTCAAAGAAGTCTCGGGTTTAGGCGCTGATGCTTAAAGATTATTTTTAATACCAAGACTTGATGTTTGTTGCAGGTAATGTCATGTCTGAGTGTTTCTGAACGTCTGCCATGGAACTGAAGCAGCTTCATCTACCTGCACTCATAATTACTGCCCTGCTCTCTCTACTGGGTGAGTAGATCTACTGGACCACACACACACACACACACAAACACACATACTTAAATTATAATAAAATGTTAGTAAATTCTAGAGTAGCTGCACTTTAAATTAGTGGGATTTTCCTTTTATTTAGTGCTAATCTTGTACTAATAAAATCATTTTAGTGTGTGAAAGCTTAAAT
The DNA here is from genome assembly GCF_030014385.1 of Trichomycterus rosablanca. Classification (NCBI taxonomy): domain Eukaryota; kingdom Metazoa; phylum Chordata; class Actinopteri; order Siluriformes; family Trichomycteridae; genus Trichomycterus; species Trichomycterus rosablanca. The sequence continues at coordinate 3,686,262 of NC_086005.1, forward strand.
CTGATGAATATTTTAATTGTTTTATAAAATTAACGCAAAAGTTACAAACTAAAAGGGCTGTACAAGAAACAAAGCAGAAATAAACTTTTAAAACTTTTTATTTACCAGTATTATAGTCCAGATTTATAAAACCATCGACATTATAAAAACTGAATAAAAAAAATTAAATATGGAACAAAAAAAATATGAAAATGTCGAGTCTCGTCCATGGCACGGTACAGTAAAATCAGAACTATGATTAAAAAAAAAAAATCAGTAAAATAAAATAGTAATTAAAGACAGATATTAACAGAATAAATATATTAATGTAAATATAACTATACTAAAACCCAAGGTCTTTAAGTTAGATTTAAAACTATCGGTTGTGGGGGACGTCCTAATAAAAAGTGGCACGCTGTTCCATGACACAGAGAAAGCCCAGTCAAAAGCAAGAGAGTTAAAAGCAACAGATAAATGATTTTAGAATTCTGGAAGAAGAGTGAGGGTTATTATTATTATTATTATTATTATTATTATTATTATTATTATTATTATTATTATTATAACCCTATTGTTATTATTATTATTATTATAATAACCCTATTATTATTATTGTTATTGTTACTATTATTATTATTAGGGTTATTATTATTATTATTATTATAAACCTATTATTATTATTATTATTATTATTATAACCCTAATATTATTATTATTCATTATTATTATTATTATTATTATTATTATTATTATTATTATTATTAATACTATTATTATTATTATTGTTATTATTATAAAACTAATATTATCATTATCATTATTATTATTGTATTATTATTTTCTTTTTACTTTTTTCTTTACCAAAGTAGTTGTTTTAGTTCATTCTAAAGGCATTGTTTTATTATATACTGTTTTTTATTATTTAATCTATTAATAATCATTTTTCGTATCTTCTAGAACTTAAATTCAAATAAAAAACTAAATTTAAATTGTTAAAATTGATTCATTCACTTTTAAACTAACCGGGTGAAATCAATCTAGTGATCAGTATACACCAGATATGAATGCATGCTGCACATCAACATCACTTCCTGTAACAAAAATTAAACATGAAACTAATTCATATGAAAGAATCTGTAATAAATGTAGAATTCATTCATGATGGTTTTGACTGTGTGTCTGAATAAAAAATCTTTATGAATCTTGGTGTTAAAAGTTACTGAACTAACCCTTATTTAATTTCCCGTCTGTATTAGATGGTGCAGGTGTGGTTAACACAGTACTGGTGAAGCAGGGGGGCTCGGCTACGTTAAAATGCCCCCTCACACTTCCCGTTGAAGGTTCCTCGGCTCCGATGCAAGTGGTGGAGTGGGTGCGTCAGGGGTACGACATTCCCATCCTCATCAAGTTCGGAGCCCATTCACTACGAGTCCATCCCAAATATGAAGGTGCGGTCCTGCAGCTCTGATGTGGTTTAGTGGTTTTGTTTGTACTGTGTGACTTTAACAGAACAATGAGCAGTTACAGCTAAAAAAAAACATAATAGTATATAGAGATACAAAAACATATTTATGCTTTACTGTTTATGTCATTTAGTACGTCATTCTTTTAGTATGAAGTTAATATTTTACACTGAATGACTTTTGAGCAGTAAACAAAACTTAACTTTACACAATGAGGTAAAAAAAGAGGTGAGAACAAGACGTTTTCATGTATTTACTTATTTATATTTATATATGCAAAGTTATCCATCACCCACATCAAAAATTGTTGCTTTTGGTGGTTTAAGAAGATTAATGGAGAAGATTAAGGAGGCAACGTCAACACCTTCTATGATTTGATTTAAATCTTTCACATCAGTGCGTTCATTTTATTTTATTGTAGACATACAGGTTTTCCAGCTTATAGAGGTTAATAAATTGATATTTTTGACCTGGCATAATATCAATACACACCCCATGCAACCCCTTCTGCACTTAACTCGCTTGAACTATATCCACCAGACCTGCACACATACTACTATATACACAGACCAGGCATAACATTATGAGCACTGACAGGTGAAGTGAATAACACTGATTATCTCTTCATCACGGCACCTGTTAGTGGGGGGGATATATTAGGCAGCAGGTGAACATTTTATCCTCAAAGTTGATGTTAGAAGCAGGAAAAATGGATGAGCGTGAGGATCTGAGCGAGTTTGATTGTGATGGCTAGACGACTGGGTCAGAGCATCTCCAAAACTGCAGCTCTTGTGGGGTGGTAAACTGGCGACAGGGTCATGGGCGGCCAAGGCTCATTGATGCACGTGTGGTCCAATCCAACAGAAGAGCTACTGTAGCTCAAATTGCTGAAGAAGTTCATGCTGGTTCTGATAGAAAGGTGTCAGAATACACAGAGCATCACAGTTTGTTGTGTATGGGGCAGCAAAAGGGGGACCAACACAATATTATGAAGGTGGTCATAATGTTATGCCTCAACGGTGTATATAATTCATATCTTGTACAAAACTGATGGAATCTCTGTCTACATAGTGCAAGTCAATATCTTACTAGAATCATCTCTACTGAGGCAGCTGCCTATGTAGGCAGTAAGAGAGCAAGGCAGCTCACTAGGTTTTCAGACCCAATGTGACATGACAATAAAAGTTATTTGATTAAATTTGATATCAGAAAATACAGAATAAAATTTTAACTATATTTTTAGGTTACAATATTTAAATCAATGAGAGGATGGGTGTGTTCGAAAACCTAGTGCACCCTCTACATAGACGCATTTTCCGTCATCTTACGCGCGCTCCCGAGAAGAGGGCCGTTCGAAATCCTAGATGCCTTAATATGCTCACTACTAAGGTATCTTAAAATTTAAACGCTATTTTGACTCAATAACGAGGGAGCATCCGATGCTGCCTTAGCGGCGAAGGCAATCCCAGCATTCAGTGCGGCTCAACTTTTCTCACGTAGAAATAAAAAACATGGTGGACGGTGCGGAGAAACCGTAAATAAAACTTAAATAAATTATTATTGATGTTTAATTTGTATAAACTTGCACAAGTGTTTTTATTAGCAAATTCGAGTTTGTCGGTGAATTTAACCGTTTTCGGGATACACAGAGGGAGACGTTAGTGACATATTATCGCGTTGTGCCACCTCATCCCATTGGTTTGAATGGCATGATGCTAACTGTTAGCTTAGTAAGTGAAAACTGATGGAATCGCTGTCTAAGTAGTGCTTTCGAATAACCTGCCTTATAAGTCGATGACTTATAAGAATCCTCTCTACTGAGGCAGCTGTATGTAGGCAGTAAGACAGCAAGGCAGCTAACTAGGTTTTCCCTACTAAGGATGTTTTTCTCACACTCCTAACATGGTCACAGCTTTGGCAAGGATACACACACTACACATTTCAGCTGAACATATTAAATATCACATCCATGCTAACTAACACAATAACTCCATCCTATCCCGATAGCGTCCTTCCTCTTCCCTGCATGGTGTCACCGCTCCACTATTCATTACTCTGCCTGCTGTAACTGTACTCTGCCGAGTCTGACGGGACCGGCTCGCTTGTCTTCCATCTCATTACGCTCTCCCCTTTTGTTTGGTCCTGCCCGCAGCACAATGCCGGTTAACAATAGCCTAGCCGTGTCAATAAGAGTGGAGCTTGTGTTTCCCACCTCCCTGAAATAAACCCAAACAATGACGCTAATGTGTGAGGGAGGAAAGGGTGCTGGGGGTTGGTGGGAGGCTGCTAAGTTTATAGGGTCGTAGTCTCTTCTATACAGCGGGGGTTTGACCCCCACAACCTTTCATTAGCTGAGAGAGGGATTTTGCTGGCTGTAGCAATGTGATGCTCTGCACCTGCCTATCTTAAGCTCACCGGGACGATAAAGAGAGGAATTTTAGCTCTTTGGACTGTACAGTTGTTCAGCTAATGCTAACATGGCAACAAGCAAAGAGAGACGTGCTAATTGCTATTATTTACTGTTAGCGAGTACTTGTATGGTTTCAGTAAAGTAGTAGATTTAAATATGATTATATTGATATAGGTGATCTGCTAAAACAATCACATGGTTTGAAATTGGTTTTCCAACCAGCTTGTAGTCACGTGTCCACATATTTTTGCAATGTAGTGTTTTTCACCATAGGGTGGAGGTGCAGCAGTCTAATAGTTTCATTTCATTTGTATTTTTCCACCACTTTATCCTGGTCAGGGTCACGGTGGGTCTGGTTTACCTAGAACACTGGGTGCAGGACCATCAAGGGGTTGAGGGGCTTTGACCATCCTCAAGACTTTAGAGTGTGCCTGTGGGAATTTGTGTCCATTCAGTTAATAGATTCAAAGAGGTCAGGCACTGCTGTTGAAAAAGAAGGTCTGGCTCACAATCCAAAACACACTTTTTATAGTAGCACCAGTTGGCCTGACTGCACATCTTTAGACTTCTGGGAGGAAACCCAAACAGACACAGGGAGAACATGCAAACTTCACACAGAAAGGCCAGAGAATCAAACCCAGGCCCTCCTTGCTGTGAGGAGACAGTGGTACCTGGAAACAATGGGCGCAAGACCATCAAGGGGTTGAGGGGCTTTGACCACCCCCCTTCAGTCATACAACATAGGGACAAAAGTATTGGGACACCTGACCATTCCAAAAGCATAAGCATGTATATTGAATTGCTCCCTCTTTCCTTTGTAGCTTTAATATCATCCACTCTTGTGGGAAACCTTTCTACAAGACTTTAGAGTGTGTCTGTGGGAATTTGTGTTTATTCAGTTAATAGATTCAGAGAGGTCAGACACTGCTGCCAGTTTTTAGTAGTGCCAGTTGGGCACCTGTGGGAGGAAAACGGAGCCTGCTTTTGCAAGGATACGAGGACCCTGGCCGCCCGGTCGGGATATCGAACCCAGGCCCTTCTTGCTATGAGGCGACAGTTCTTGCAGATTTAAATTCCTGAAGTGAACGTTCAGTACTGCGACAGTGTTTTCAGCTTCAAACGTAGCGTATAAAACTGTGAGACCTGAAAGCACGGGGGTATTTGATAGTGTATTATTAACATTCCTAAGAAGGAAATGAAAAGACTTTAGAATGTAAAACAGAAGCAGAAGAAAGGCGTCAAGGATTTAGATTTAACGTCTCCTCTAACACTCGGATCACATTCTGTTTTAGGAACAACAAACGCTCCGGGCTCAGGTAATAATTCTACCTGTATGGTGGCTGTTACAGGAGCAGTGAGGAGGAGGAGGAGGAGGAGGAGGGGAGTCATGATGGTGTCAGTTTCACCTCTCCCAGGTTACATACACTGTATGGCCAAAAGTATTCGGACACATGTTTGACTACCTGTTTTAAAAACAGAGTACATTAAAACAAAGTGATCTCTGTGTGATTTATTTAGCTATAAAAAGAGCCACTTTTCTGAGAAGACTTATCACGAGTCTTTGAAGTATGTATGTGGGAATTTGTGCCCATTTAGTCAAAAGAGCCAGATCATTCCAGATCTGTTCTATGGGGCAGAGGACATAGGAGCTTCTTTAAACCAAGTTTTCTTTATGTCTTTATAGAGCTACACAGTCATGCTGAAACATAAAACGCCTTCCCTAGGCATATAGTTTCCTCTACATAATTATACTTGTTAGCAATTGTTCAAAGTTACATTTATTTGTATGGTATTTTTCACAAGGCACATAGTCCAAAAGCAGCTTTATGGGGATATCCAAAACAGGACCAGGTTGAAGTATAAAGTAATAATTTAAATTCTTATATACATAATGGCTAAAGGGAACTGATACCAGGAAGAATAATACCTGAAGAATTAGATACCCCGGTTGAGAATGAGAATTGCTTATCATGTGACATTGCTTATCATGTGACATTGGTTATCATGTGACATCACAGCAAAAGGGGCCTGGGTTCGAGGGGCAAAAGGGGCCTAGATCTATCTGTCTATCTGTCCGTCTGTCCATCCGTCTATTTATCTATCTCATATTAATCCTGACACAAACAGCACTGCTAGATTTATTGCCTGTGAGTTATAAAAGTTAAAGATTAGTTTATTAAATGGAGAAGGAAGAATGATACAGAACTACAAGTTGAAACCGAGTGTACATGTGTTATTGGCTTACTGTGTGTTCCTGTAAGGTGACACATACAGGGGTTGGACAAAATAACTGAAACACCTGGTTTTAGACCACAATAATTTATTAGTATGGTGTAGGGCCTCCTTTTGCGGCCAATACAGCGTCAATTCGTCTTGGAAATGACATATACAAGTCCTGCACAGTGGTCAGAGGGATTTTAAGCCATTCTTCTTGCAGGATAGTGGCCAGGTCACTACGTGATGCTGGTGGAGGAAAACGTTTCCTGACTCGCTTCTCCAAAACACCCCAAAGTGGCTCAATAATATTTAGATCTGGTGACTGTGCAGGCCATGGGAGATGTTCAACTTCACTTTCATGTTCATCAAACCAATCTTTCACCAGTCTTGCTGTGTGTATTGGTGCATTGTCATCCTGATACACGGCACCGCCATTGGATGCACATGGTCCTCCAGAATGGTTCGGTAGTCCTTGGCAGTGACGCGCCCATCTAGCACAAGTATTGGGCCAAGGGAATGCCATGATATGGCAGCCCAAACCATCACTGATCCACCCCCATGCTTCACTCTGGGCATGCAACAGTCTGGGTGGTACGCTTCTTTGGGGCTTCTCCACACCGTAACTCTCCCGGATGTGGGGAAAACAGTAAAGGTGGACTCATCAGAGAACAATACATGTTTCACATTGTCCACAGCCCAAGATTTGCGCTCCTTGCACCATTGAAACCGACGTTTGGCATTGGCACGAGTGACCAAAGGTTTGGCTATAGCAGCCCGGCCGTGTATATTGACCCTGTGGAGCTCCCGACGGACAGTTCTGGTGGAAACAGGAGAGTTGAGGTGCACATTTAATTCTGCCATGATTTGGGCAGCCGTGGTTTTATGTTTTTTGGATACAATCCGGGTTAGCACCCGAACATCCCTTTCAGACAGCTTCCTCTTGCGTCCACAGTTAATCCTGTTGGATGTGGTTTGTCCTTCTTGGTGGTATGCTGACATTACCCTGGATACCGTGGCTCTTGATACATCACAAAGACTTGCTGTCTTGGTCACAGATGCGCCAGCAAGACGTGCACCAACAATTTGTCCTCTTTTGAACTCTGGTATGTCACCCATAATGTTGTGTGCATTGCAATATTTTGAGCAAAACTGTGCTCTTACCCTGCTAATTGAACCTTCACACTCTGCTCTTACTGGTGCAATGTGCAATTAATGAAGATTGGCCACCAGACTGGTCCAATTTAGCCATGAAACCTACCACACTAAAATGACAGGTGTTTCAGTTCTTTTGTCCAACCCCTGTAGGTGGTACTTCAAGGATTTGGTCTGATCAAGGGTGGTACTTGGTCTAAACAGTGTAAGAACTTCTGAACTAGTTAGAAAAAGTGCTATTATTTATTTATTTATTAGGATTTTAACATCATGTTTTACACATTTTGGTTACATTCATGACAGGACAGGTAATTAGAATAAAATAGAACGTCTTTATTTGTCATATATACATATACAGGTGTACAGTACAACGAAATTATTTCTTCGCATATCCCAGCTTGTTTGGAAGTCATTGTATGGCGCCCCTGTAGCAGAGAGGGTTAAGGGCCTTGTTTAAGGGCCCAACAGTGTCTGCATGGCAGAGCTGGGATTTGACCACTCAACCTTTTAGTTGATACCCTAGAGCCCTACACACTAGGCCACCACTGTCCCAAATTACTAGTTACTCAAGATTCATCAGTTCAAGTTTTTAATATCAATTAAAAATCAGGACAATTTTGCATTTCCAATTTACCTCACTTGCATGTATTTGTACTGTGGGAGGTAACCAGAGCTCTCGGAGGAAACCCACACAGACACTAAGGACCTGGACCATTCCACTTGGGAATCAAACCCAGGACCTTCTTGCTGTGTGGCAACAGTGCTACCCACCGAGCCACCGTGCCGCCCTAGAAAGGGTGTTAAAATTTCTGTATGTTGGATTTTATTGTGATTATTAAGCTGAAATTTGTATTAAAACAATGGCATTACAGTGTCTTAAATAATAACCCGACCGACCGTCCTGCAGTGACGTTTCTTTATTTAAACCAGCGATCTTCTCAGCAACATCAAAGAAAGGATGACCTGTAAAAAGCTGCGTTCACAGCCCATATTTCACCTGTGTTTCCAAAACCTTCAAAGAGTAACAGATAGTCACGGTGCTTCTGAACTTTCCTGGATAATTTCCTGCGTCAAACCGATTCTCTTTTTCCCGAACCGTGACTAACTCCCTCCATAAATTCTACAATCCTGCTGTCAGCGGCTTCTCACAGCCCGAGGCGATGAGACCTGGAATCAGCAGGGTCTCCTCCTGTCTTTATTCTGTCAAGCAGACATCGTAACCGAACTGGGCAAGTGTTTCCCGTGAGCGCGCTCTCAGGTTTCAGTTGTGCAGAGACGGGTAGAGTTACTAGAGCTAATATCAAACACCTACACTGCCATTGTACCTGTAGGACCTCGTCTTCGTTTGAAATTTGACTCATAGCGTGTTAAAAGAGTCGAAACTGCAGTGGCATGCTGGGACCATGAAAGGTATAACGCAGGGCTTCGGTCGGCCCAGACGTGGGGGTTGGGTGGGAAACCTCGAATAATTGGCAGGGGTGTTTCTAAAGCCACGGGCACAATGACCACAACCGCAGAATTAGAATATAATAGAATTACCAAACATCACCAAGAAAGGACGAACAACGACGTTGGCTTTAAATAGTTCAGACAAACCAGATGAATCAATGAGTGAGGAATGTTGTTCGTAAAAGTCACGCACAGGACTCGAACACTGGAGTTTAAAAGCAGCTTCATTTTAAAGTACGTACATTTGACGAGTTAATGACAGAACGGTCCCTTTTTTCTTTGAAATAATTTAATAAATTAATTATTTTACACCTTTTTGTCATTTCTGCATCAGATAAAAATAAATTAATTAATTAATTAATAATAGTTTGACATCATGGTTGGCACGGTGGGTCGATGGGTAGCACTGTCACCTCACAGCAAGCAGGTCCTGGGTTCAATCCCCAGGCGGGGCGGTCCGAGTCCTTTCTGTGTGGAGTTTGCATGTTCTCTCTGTGTCTGCATGGGTTTCCTCCGGGAGCTCCGGTTTCCTACCACAGTACAAAAACATGCAGTCAGGTTGATTGGAGACACTGAATTGCCCTGTAGGTGAATGGGTGTGTGTATGTGTTTCTGCGATGGACTGGCACCCCGTCCAGGGTGCTTTGCACCTATTGAAAAGCTGGGATAGGCTCCAGCACCCCTTGAAGAGTCATGCTGGAACAGGAAAGGACCTTCCCTAAACTGTTGCTGCAAAGCTAAAAGCATATAATTTTCTTATATATGTAAATGATTTATTACACCTGTTAGCAACTGTTGTTGCTGGAACACATCAATTCAACAGATTGTACAGTGTATAGTTTCCACCCCGTGACCCTGACCAGGATAAACGATGAGGCAGTATGTATATTAGCCAGTACCTTTTTAACACCTCTATCCTGTCTGTATGCTAAACACACTCCTATACGGGTCATACAGTTCTCATTTCAATCACTCCTACTAGTCCAGCCTGTTTTTATTATAACGTAAATCTGTAAAAATTCAGTTTAGGACTTTCATTTTACAAATGTTTAGTTTGATTTATGGGATGAATTCTAACATTCACATCAAGCTTTGTATAATGTTGTAATTATGAATTAATAAGCCATGACCTCTGCTGTTGTGTATATACGTAAATACAAATGTGTCACTGCAGCAGAGCAACTGGATGTAAAGGTCAGACATTTTACAAAAGTAAACAATTAAAAACAAAGCGATTGTTCCCCTACATGTAACCCTACACAAAACATCAGGTTTCATCCGGCCATCAGGCACGCATACTCTCCCAACAAAGGCCGGGAAAAAAACTAGAACACATATGATTGAATTAAATGGTTTTGACATTGAATTAAATGGTTTTTAATACAACTCTTTCTTAACCGCTCATCCAATTAGGGTTGCGTGTGTGTGTGTGTGTGGGTGGGGGGGGACTAGAGCTATCCCAGCTTTTCAATGGGCGCAAGGCACATAATAACACCCTGGACGGGGCGCCAGTCCATAGCAGGGCAGACACACATACACACACACACACACACACACACACATATTCACATGGGAGGAAACCGGAGCTCCCTGAGGAACATACAGGACAGTTTTTACGCCGGATGCCCTTCCTGGCGCAACCTTTCTATTTATATCTGGGCTTGGGACCAGCATTGAGAGCACACTGACTAGTGACTAGGCTGTTTTGGCCATCCCCCCTTGGACATTATTTATTTATTAAGATTTTAACGTCATGTTTTACACACTTTTGTTGCATTTATAAAAGAAACGGTAGCTACTTGTGACACAAGATTCATCATTTCATAAGTTTATTGTCTAACTCAGTCAGGGACAATTTTGTACCTCTAATTCACCTCACTTGCACATCTATGGCTCCCGGAGGAAACCCACACAGACACAGGGAGAACATGCAAACTCCACACAGAAAGGACCCGGACCGCCCCGCCTGGGGATCGAACCCTTAGACATTAACCAATCATGTCCATGCAGATGCTCGACTGGTCGATAGCACCACTGAGATTCAAACCCTGCATCTCGGCAGCAGTGGGCTGGTATTTTTTTTATTGCTGCTCCACCCAAGTGCCTGAAATATTACGTAATATATTAATTTTTAATGTTTTTACATGAATACACTAAGTCTAAATGAAATAAATAAATAAGGCAGAGATTTAAAGTATTAAAAATAAAAATAATGATTTAGAAATAAAATAAGCATAAAAACTAAATTCTATTTCTATTTTGTTAGTCTTTTTTAATTATATTACAGTACAAACAAAGACTTCATAGACTAGTATAAATATTTGTGTTTTATGACTAATATATGAGTATCAGAGGTTATGCAGTAAACAGGGATCAGTGGTTTGCAGGTTTGATGGAAAATAGACCTGATTAGAGTTCCTCAGGGCTGTAGTGTAGGTCTGTTCCTGTTTCATGACATCGTGACTTTGATTAAAGCTTGTAGCCCGTGGTAACTTTGGGGGTGCAGCATGGTTCACTCTGCTCCCCTCCCCCAAACCTGCCTGTCTATAACTGGGGGAGAACAGAAAGTTTAGCAAACAATGAAGTGTGAGTTTGAGTTGTCTGCTTTGTGTAAATGTAAAGCTGGATTGCAAATCAAACTCGGCGTATTCCCCAGTGAAACTGTGTGTGTGTGTGTGTGTGTGTGTGAGAGAGAGAGAGAGACATAGCAACATACGCTTAGTGTGTGTTTGTGAGTTCGGAGTTTGGTGTGGGCATTGGAGCACGGCTAATCACTCAGCAACAGTGTGTTAGTGCACGGGCGTGTGTGTGTGTGTGTGTGTGTGTGATCTTTTGAAGTGGTTCTCAGATGAATGAGGAAACAGGTGAACACACAGATGAGGTTTTACTTTGAAAGTAACAACTGAAAGGTTTTACTTTGTTTTTTTGTGTGTTGTGAGACTGACGCAGATTTTTATGCTTTAGTTGTGGTTTTATCAACTTTTATCTTCTAATCTATAAATAGATGAACGTGTTTACTCAGTTGTACTTCAGATATAAAACTCAAGCTTTACTCACCGACTCTTCTTTTAACTTGTTTTTAAATTGTCTTTTAATTTCCTTTATTAATTTTTAAATCAGTTAAGTTAATTAAACCTTTTGCTTTGTTTGTGGTTGTGCGTCCATCCATTCATCCATCCATTATTTATCCATTCATCCATTCTTTCAAGTAAACCATGATTATTCATTCATCTGTCTATCCATCCATCCATCCATCTATCCATCCATCCATCCATCCATCCATCTATCCATCCATCCATCCATCCATCCATCTATCCATCCATCCATCCATCCATCTATTCTTATCCATCCATCCATCCATTCTTATCCATCCATCCATAAAAAACAATGATTAAACATTCATTCATCCATCCATCCCTCTATCCATCCATTCATCCATCCATCCAAGTAAACAATGATTAAACATCCATCCATCCATCCATCACTTATCTATCTATCCATCCATCTATCCATCCATCCATCCATCCATCACTTATCTATCTATCCATCCATCTATCCATCCATCCATCCATCTATCCATCCATTATTTATCCATCCATCCATCCATCCATCCATTATTAATCCATCCATCCATCCATCCATCCATTATTAATCCATCCATCCATCCATCCAGGTGGGACTCTCAGACACTGTCTGTAGTCAGTTCAGCTAGAAATAAAGGGAATTTATTTATTTATTTTTCATATTTAGCATTTGTAAATCTAGCTGTAATCACTTTAACATGTGGAGTCCCTCAGGGGTCGATTATTGAGGCAGTTTCATCTAACATACAGACTCACAATGAAGAAACAAAACTTCTTTCTTTCTAAACAGTAAATCTAATTATTGGACTAGAGTACTGTTGTTAGTATACGATGGGTTTTGTAGTATTGTAGTGTGTAACTGGAGATGCACCATTTTTTCATTACTCGTCTAATTAGCAGGCTGGCTAGCTAACTGCTTACGAGTTAGTTTACATTACTTGAATTACAGGTACACTTGAGTGTATTAAATCATTGATTTACATCATTATATGATTTATTTACCACTAGACAAACATCAAAATATCAAAATATTAAAACAATTTGTATTTTCTTTAACAGTGTGATTTATGTAAGTAACGTCAGTATGTAGCAAGCATGCTATCCAGTCAAATGCTGGCTAACTGTCTGCTCATAAACCAGTTTGATTGGTAAATATCAAGTCCTCGACTTAAAGCTGTGGTGTTTAAGGTGGAATGTCGATGCTAGAGCCTCACAATTTCTAAATAAATATATTTATTGATTATTATTCTAACTCAGATATAAATCTGTATAATCAGAGTTATTATATAGTTTTCCTGTATGAGTGAACTATCTAAAAGTCTTTCCCCAAGCCACTTAATCTGTTTGTAATTTGAGAAATCCTGCTTCTAAACCATCTCCTCCCTCACCTGATTTTACTCTCCTCACCACAGCAACTAAATTCAAATCCAGACCAGGCTCAGGTACACGGCACGGCAGTGCTTTACTGCAGGATGTTTTAATAAGCTGGGTGTAGATCCGTGCCACGTTATACGACCCAGCTCTGGCTGTCTGTGTGTATAGATCTGGACGGTCCAGTTTAATCAGGTTTTATTGTATTATACACTTTTATTACGTTATACACTTGCTACAGAGGAATAAACACGTAATTGCTGTGCTGCTGCCGAGAACCTCTAAGCTTGTGCTGTTGTCACAGCATAGATTCCACAGTGCCTGGTTTTCTCTGGAGACCACATTAATGATTACCGTCAACAGCTCGTCTAAAAAAAACACGGTTCGAGCCTGGCTTTAGCATGGTACACGTGAGTCATGGTTCTACCCAGCAATACAGACCAGCTTCAGTCCCACAGTGACAGGTTTTAAATTATCGTTTAACATTTCGTTTCATAAAAATAGAACAGAAATACACTGTTATACACCGATCAGCCATAACATTAAAACCACCTCCTTGTTTCTACACTCACTGTCCATTTTATCAGCTCCACTTACCATATAGAAGCACTTTGTTGTTCTACAATTACTGACTGTAGTCCATCTGTTTCTCTGCATGCTTTGTTAGCCCCCTTTCATGCTGTTCCTCAATGGTAAGGACCATCACAGAGCAGGTATTATTTAGGTGGTGGATCATTCTCAGCACTGCAGTGACACTGACATGGTGGTGGTGTGTTAGTGTGTGTTGTGCTGGTATGAGTGGATCAGACACAGCAGCGCTGATGGAGTTTTTAAACACCTCACTGTCACTGCTGGACTGAGAATAGTCCACCAACCAAAAATATATCCAGCCAACAGTGCCCTGTGGGCAGCATTCTGTGACCACTGATGAAGGTCTAGAAGATGACCGACTCAAACAGCAGCAATAGATGAGCAATCGTTTCTGACTTTACATCTACAAGGTGGACCGACTAGGTAGGAGTGTCTAATAAAGTGGACAGTGAGTGGACACGGTGTTTAAAAACTCCAGCAGCACTGCTGTCTGATCTCATACCAGCACAACACACACTAACACACCACCACCATGTCAGTGTCACTGCAGTGGGCCAGTGATAGCTCAGTGGTTAAGGTACTAGACTAGTAAACACAAGGTTGCCGGTTCAAGCCCCGCCACCACCAAGTTGCCACTGTTGGGTCCCTGAGCAAGGCCCTTAACCCTCAATTGCTCAATGTGTTCAGCTCATTGTGTAAGTCGCTTTGGATAAAAGCGTCTGCTAAATGCTGAAAATGAAATGAAATGAATGCAGTGCTGAGAATGATCCACCACCTAAATAATACCTGCTCTGTGGTGGTCCTGTGAAGAAGTGGCGCCTGATGGTAGTTTTGGAGACTCTGTAGTTTTTATGTGACTCTTCAACAGTGATTCATCTGTAAATTGTGCACATGTATGAAATCATTCCAAAAAGAAAACTGTTCTGTCCCACCGGCGGCTCAAAAAAATCTAATAGAACTGCAACAGGTGAATGGACATGCAAAAGTCTGTGGACATGCATCGGGTGATTTGACTGTGTTAAAATGCCTTTATGTGCGAGTGTGTGAGCTGTTCTGTGAGGAATTCTTGTCCAAGATGTTCACCTGCATTGTGTCCATTGTTCATGTGTGATTAAAATAATATTAGTAATGAATAAATGAATTAGAAGGTAACACTTAACATGTACAGCTAATGTAAATTTAAATAAATCCGTTTGGACGAACACACTTGATTCATCTGCCGGTTAAACTGCTGTCGAACAGAATCGAGTGTAACAGACGAGATGAAACGTGAACCTTCAGGACCGGAGCCGTTTCTCCTGCAGTTTACCCAGAGTGCTTTGCGTGATTTAAATCCAGGACCTGTTTAAAAGCCTCCTCCAAGAGCACGAGAATAAAAGAGGCTTTGAAAAGTTGATTTCAATGAGAGAATGAAGAGAAGAAAAAGGTCAGAGACGGAGAAAGAAAGGAGAGGCAGAAAGGACTCGGTCCACCACCCCCGCCCGTATTACCTGGCAACTGAAGCATCGTATTTCAGAGCCGGCAGCGATGATCTGTGTGTTTACTTTTGACTGACCTGATATTTGTGTTGTAATTTAAAACGTGCTGCTTCTGTTTAATACAAAAATTAACACCACACTATCATACACGTCTTAATCAAAGTAATGACACGTCCATGTGGGGTCCCCATGCACTCTTTTCTATTTAATCTGTACATTCATCCACTAGACTGAATCATTCAGGACATTAAATCTGCTTATTGTGTTTTTCTGTTTGCGTTCTTGTTTCTTTTTTCTTTCGGTAGTTCTTTTTTTACTTCTGTCTTTCTTTCTTTTTTCTGTCTGTCTCTTTTTTCTTTCTTTCTTTTTTCTTTCTGTCTTTTTCTTTCTTTCTTTTTTTACTTCTGTCTGTCTGTCTGCATTTCTTTTTTCTGTCTGTCTGTTTCTGTCTGTCTGTCTGTCTGTCTTTTTTTCTTTCTTTTTTTCTTGTCTGTCTGTCTGTCTTTTTCTTTCTATGCTAAGCTAAATGTCATATGGTTAACAGGTAGGGTTCACTGTGCACATTTTAGTTCAGTTGATAACCCAAACTTTTGTGTCCCTCCTGCAGGCCGGGTGTCCCTTTTTGGAAGTACGTCTCTGAAGATGAAGGGTCTTGTCCTGGAGGATAATGGCTGGTATGAGTGCCGCATTCTGCAGCTGGACAAATCCTCGGATGAGGGACGTAATGGGACTTGGACACTGCTGTCAGTTACAGGTGAGTGACTGAGGTGGGAAAGACTTGTGAATGTTTTGTACCTCACAGCTGTTGAAGCACTGAGGATCAGTCACAACACTCACAATAGCATTGTATCAACAATAGCATTGTATTAACTCAATAGATCCTTTATAACACACACACACCCTTGTTAAAAATACATGCCCATATATTGTTCTCATTCTGCACCTGTTATCTACCTGTGCAGCACTAATAACAGGGGGAACCTACTCAACCATGGTGTAGGAAGGAATGTGGACACCTGACCTGACTATTATCTTGTTAGATAACATTGATATGGAGTTGGTCTCCTCTTTGCTGCTCTAACAGTCTTTTTAGTAGACTTGAGTGTGTTTGTGGGAATCAGTCAGCAGTTTATTTGTGTTGGAAGAGAAGACCTGGCTCACAATCTACATTCCAGTTCATCCAAAAGTGTGTTTACTGAGTTGAAATTAGGGCTGGGTGCAGGTCACTAAAATCCTTCAATGCCAGATTCTTTATGGACAGCGGCACAGTCAGGCTGGTGCATAAAAAAGTCATCACCAAACTGTGGATGTTGGATTTAAAGTATATTATTAGTTTTATGAAATCCATTTTATACCCACGCTAGCAATAGATATGTATTAAACACCTGAACTAAACTGACATGAAGATAAACTTTAAATTACTAAATAAACTTGAAATCATGAATCCAGAAAAACAGACAGGAGCTGAATAATTGGCACTCTTAGTGAATATGGTTAAACCAGGCTAAGTAAAAGAAATTATGAATCATTTTAAGGGTGTCACTTTGAATGAAGCAGATTAAAAGGATATACTTATGATAAGATTACTGATACTGAACACGAGGAACAAACACAAAAAATCCGAAATCGCAGGAACCTTCTGATTCTAAGTCCATTACCCACACTTCTGATCATTGTTAATATGTACTTCTGTTTAAAACATGTTGTTGCTGTTGTTGTAGATTTTAATTAACTATAACTCCGCTTTCGGTACGTGGTGCAGCTGGTAGAGTTTGTGCTGCACAGCAACACGGTCCCCGAGGTCCTGGGTTTGGTCCTCACCAGCAGTTACGATCTGTGAGCGGTTTTATATTTTCTTCTCATGCACAAATGGGTTTCTGTAGGAGTGTAGAATGTGGGCTGGTCCTTTCTACTGAGTGAACTGCCAGACCCTGACCAGAGTAAAGTGTTAAGTAAAAATGATTGAATAATATATTAGTCCTGCTGGAGTCCCACAGTGATGTTTACTCTCAAACACAAAGTCTTATCATGGACTCTGGTGAAAAGCAATCGTCTTTAATCTACAACTAATCACATGGATAAATTTCTTTCCTGTAATAATGAGGATGATGGTGGTTATTATAATAGTGATGATTAAGGTGATGGTGGTTATAATAATGATGGTGATGATGATGGTAATAATGATGGTGATAATAATTATAATGATTATAATTATGGTGATGATGGTGATGGTGTTGTTGGTGGTGATGGGGATGATGGTGATGATGATTATAATAATGGTGATGATGCTGATGGGGATGATGATGTTTATTATAATGCCGATGATGATTATGACAGTGATGATGGTGATTATAATGGTGATGGTGGTGATTGTAATGATGATTATGATGTTGATGATGATAGTGGTGATGATGGTAATTATAATAATGACGATGGTGATTATAATGATGATGATTATAAGGATGATGATGGTTATAATAATGATGATGATGGTGATTATAATAAAGATAATTATAAGGATGATGGTTATAATAATGATGGTGATTATAATGATGATGATGATGATAATGATGCTGGTGATGGTGATGATGGAATAGTGATGATGATAATGATGGTGATGATGGTGATTATAATGATGATGGTGATGATGATGATGATGGTGATTATGATGATAATGATAATAATGATGGTGATGATGATGATGGTGATTATAATGTTGATGATGATGATGGTGATTATGATGATGATGATGGTGATGATAATAATGATGGTGATGATAATGATGATGATGGTGATGATGATGATGGTAATTATAATGATGATGGTGATGGAATAATGATGGATTTATGATGATGATGATGATGATGGTGATGGTGATGATGATGGTGATTATAATGGTGATGATGATGATGATGGTGATGATGACAGTAATAATGATGATAATGATGATGATGGTGATGATGATGGTGATGATGATAATGGTGATTAATTATCCTCTGTTGTTCTTTAAAACTTTTTAGCTCCACCCGTGTTCAGTGAAACTCCGCCCCCAGTTACAGAAGCACTGCTGGGTAAACCAGTAACGCTGAAGTGTGTCGCCCGTGGCAACCCTCTACCCACCATCAAGTGGTATAAAGATGGAGTCCAAATCATCCAATCCAACGGTGTAACGGTAAGAAATATTGACGTGATTCAATGTATTTAATGTGAAGAAAAAGCAGAACACAAAAATACGTTTGGGACGTTAATTATTCTCAACATTAACTCAATAAAACTGTTCGTCGTTGTTGAGTTTGATGAAATGCTAATTAGTTATGTTAATAACAGACACAATTCTCCTGTGTTTAGCTGGTAAACTATAAATCCAGTTTTTTATTTGAGGTTTAACATTAACATTATTACCACAACACTGTGTATATTAACTTTAAATGCATGAAGCTGACAATCAATTCTCATCTAAATACTCATCTCAGTTACACCAGTGCCATTTTTTAAAATTGTTCCTGATTTTATTATAATTATTATTATTAATGTTATTATTATTGTTTTTTTCATGACAAATCAAAACTGCTTAAAGATCTTCAACACATCCATCAAGAATTTCATTTATATCATATCCCAAATATGTCTTTTTATCACATTCTAAAAAGCAAAAATGACACTGAATTCTGATCTTGGCCACATTCATGTGGTAATAAAATCTGAGACATATCAAATCTACGACGATGCAACCTCAGTCTGAGTTCTCCTTTTTTGACCTTGACTCAATAGCAGTGGGTAGTGGCTGAATCCCAGTCAGCCTTCCCTTCTTCAGGCACAGTAAAATGTAACTGGTAGACACCTGACCAGGTTGATAGTACAGCCTGATATTTAAACTGGAGAGAATGAGCTCTCCATGGAAGTAGGATTAAGCAGTAGGCTGTTGTTCTACTCAAGCACTTTTACTTTAGTGAGAGGTGGGAATGTATTTACAAGCATCACAAACTCACACATACAGGCAATTTAAAGTGGTCAGTTCAACTTCTGCAAGATATGGGAGATGGGAAAAACTCTACCTGATGTAGAACCACAGAAGTTAATTACAGATAATTCCAGTTTCCCTCATCAGCTTTGAAAAACCCTTAAAAAAAAACCTTTGTGGTGTGGCTAGATAAGTGAATTTGTAAGTGTATGTTGACCTGTGATGAATTGGCACCATGTCCCTGATTTAAGTGCTTTGTTGGTACTCTGTGCCACCCTGACCAGAATGGGACAATGAAAAAAGCTTTTTCTATTTTTGCTAGGGCAGTGAAATCATAGTCTATGCAAAGTAAGACTTACATCACCTCTTTCCATTTTCCTCTCCACCAAAATTTCCATGTGTGATCCTCCCTTCCCCTCCTTTCCTGCCCCGCCCTCCGTCTCTCTCTGATAGGTCGTGAACGGGAGTCTGATTTTTAAATCTGCCAGTAGAAGCACAGCGGGACAATATCAGTGCCGGGCCTCGAACAGCGAGGGAAATGAGATTCACATCATGCAGCTCAGAGTCAAAGGTCAGACCCTCCATATGTCGCCTGCATTAAACGCCCATTGTGTATTCAGGCCATAGTTGTGTTTGATAGAGGTCCTAAATTCAGCGGGGGCTTCTTTGTGCTAATGAACACATCAGTTTGCTGACTGGATAGAGAGATAGAGAAGGATAAGCACTGGGGGGCTGTATATGTGGATCTGGTCTCATATTTGTACACGATTTAATGCAGGTCAGATCATTTTAGCTTAGCATTTACTGCCATCTGGTGGTGAGATGGTATTAGTGGCGAGTTGGCTTGCATTCCAATGGCAATCGATCAGTGGACGAAATACCAACCATCACATGGAAAGAACTTGATATCTTTTAGATTGACGGTTTATTAACAGCATATCAAGTCAAGATTTATCTGTATAGCTTTATTTTAATCTTAAAGCAACTTTACAGATTTCAGAACCAAGAACCCCTAGTGAGCAAAATGAGGGCAGGAGTAGCAAGGAAAAACTCCTCGGTTGGCCTAGAGTTCATTAGAATTTGGTTTAATAGATTGGATATGTATTTAAAAAAGTATTTTTTTATAAGTAAATAAGAGTTTAAATGTTAGATGTATCCACTATACAAGAACTCTGAAACAGAATCAAATAGGGTTCCAAGGAGCCCAAAAAGTGGGTGTTCAAATTTCAGGTGCATTAGGCATTGTGAAACAGAATAGAAAGTTAAACTGCATTACTGAAGAGGAGCAGCAGTTACAAGTCACAACTGACAAAGGATAGAAGATAAATTTCACAAAAAATCAGTTATAAAAGCAAGAATGAGCTCCTGATCTTTAGAATCATGACAGGGCTGCCACATAACAAAAGCCAATGTGCAAACTTAAAACTTGATTTAAAGAACAGTCAAACTGGATCTATAAACAATGTTTTGTTACAACAAAGTAATACTGGCTAACTGGTTACAATTATAAAGATGTAGGAAATAAATTTGGTACATAAGAGGAATCATAATGATTTGGGGTTGATTGAAATTAGGTCCAGGGATTGCCTTTAATTTTTTCTGATAATGCCCCAATACACACTGCCAAAATGATTCAAGAGTAGCTGCTGAACACCAGGATGTGGCCAAGCTTGATTTATGGCCTCTCTGATTACCAGGTTTAAGCATTATTAAACCGTGGCTCTAATACCTTCACCCTTCAAATAACTAGAAGATTAGCATTTCTGGAGGCAAAGACTTGACCTGCATCTAATCAATTCATTTTAATTATTGTAATTCTTTAGGTTTCCATTATTTTGTCCACCCCATACTTACCAGTTGTAATATACTATATGTTTACAATAAGTGTGTAATGATTTGGACGTGCGGTTAGCTAAAAGCTGTGCTTGCTCTTAATCAACATAACATTCGTATCTGTTTTTCTAACAGGTTCTCCAGTTATCCTAAATCCCCCAACCGACACCGTCCTCAACATGTCCCAGAATGCCTTGCTGAGGTGCAAGGCCGAAGCCGACCCCCCCAACATGACCTACGTGTGGATGAAAGGGGAAGAAAATGTTTACCACACAGAGTGAGTCTCACCTCTTCATCTTTTATAATAAATAAGAGTTGTGAACAGATTTAAATGGTGTGTGTAATATTGTGTGTGTGTGTGTGTGTGTGTGTGTGTGTTTTGTACCAGATCTATGAAGTCTCGTGTGAAGGTGATGGTCGATGGAACTCTGCTCATATCCCATTTAATTCCGGGGGATTCTGGGAACTACACATGCATGCCTACAAACGGCCTTCCATCACCACCCACTGCTTCAGCTGTGCTCACCGTGAGACGTACGTCTGTGTGTGGATGTTTGATTAGAACGCACCATGTGATCATTGATTGGTTCCGTGTTTTGGGGGTTGGATCATCAGTTAAAGCTGATGTTTTAAGTACTTCATTAGAGCCCAAAATGAACTAATTATTAGAACACTGTGAGGTTCTAGGACAGTGGTAGACTAGTGAGTAGAGCTTTGGGCTATCAATAGAAAATTGTTGGTTCAGATCCAGGCTCTGCTATGCATGGTCCCTTGAGCAAGGCCCTTAAACCTGTCAGCTCCAGGGTTGTCATACAATGTCTGACCCTGCGCTATGACCCCAGCTTCCAAACAAGCTGGAATACACAAAAATAAGCATTTAACTGTACTGTACATGTGTATTATTATATATATGACAAATAAAGTCCTTCTTCCTCCTCTTCAAACAAGGGGTCACATAGAAAACATGCAAAACTACAAGCTACACTGTATGGACAAAAGTATTGGGATACTCCTCCTTATTATTAAATTTTGGGACTCTCAAATCTCATTAAAGCTTTACTCAACTGTTTACACATTTTTGCTGACCAGTTTCTGCAGAGGTTGGTAAAGATTCCAGATGTATGATGGTACTTTGGTACTTTGCACTCTCAGCCCTGGTCCCAAATAAGGAGGGTTGCACCAGGAAGGGCGTCCAGCATTAATTCCTACCTAAAACATTTAGTTATTGTAAGCTCACTGTGTTAATATATCTATTACAGATCCTGCACAGGTGACCAAAATGCCTAAGCGAATCTTCCTTCCTACCGGCTTGAGAGGAGTCATCTCCTGCCCTCTGGTGGCTGAACCACCATTACTGCGTGTTGAGTGGACCAAAAATGGCAAACCTCTGGACCCGAATGCAGTAAGAGTCTGCTTTTCTATTCCACAGCTCAACTGTTTATTATACAAAGCTTTCCAAACATAGCATACAGTTATGAAAGCATTCAGCACACACTACAATATCAATGATTCAGTTCACGATGATAAAATTCAGTCATTATTTTATTAGGTTGCACCTCGCCACTAAGGGACCAGGTGTAGCTTTGCAACTGCAAGAATAGGAAAATTTATCCTTAATGCTTAACCAAGATAGAACAACACCGTGGCTACAAAGTCACAAACAAAAAGGGTAACATGAATAAAACAGAAGCAAAGTAACAAAAAAAAGAAACAAAAACATCTACAACCTGCAGCAGAGAAAGTGGATAGAAAAGGGATAGCGCAGAAATCTCTTCTCTGTACTGGCACCCAAGTGGTGAAATGAACTTCCTCTGTCTGTCCGAACATCTGAGTCTCTCGCTGTCTTTAAAAAACTATTACATTTACATTTTCAGCAGACGCTTTTATCCAAAGTGACTTACAGTTATGACTGAACATGATTTTAAGCAATTGAGGGTTAAGGGCCTTGTTTAGGGGCCCAACAGTGGCAACTTGATTACTAGTCCAGTACCTTAACCACTGAGCTATCACCGCCCTTTAAAAACCTCCATCAGCTCTTTACTGAACACGTTACTGTAAACACTTAAGTTGACTTGTACTTACTTACTAACACTCATTCATTATTCATTTCTTTAAAAAAAAAAAAATAAATAAAAAAAACTTTAGTTCTTACAGGTTTTAGCAGATTTGTGTTCTTGGACTGTTGTTTTACTTAAACTAGAGTAATGAAATGTTTACTGTGGAAGCTCTTCTGTAAGTCGCGCTGTAAGAGCATCTGCTAAATGCCGAAAATGTAAATGTAAACTAGTGCAGTCCAGATGTGGGGCCTGAAAAGTTACAGATTGCCATCATCATGTGATGGCAGAGAACCAGACCAAACTGAGCCCGGCATCACTGTTCCAACAGAGAAGCTGGCAAACCTTAGAGGAAGAAACTGTGATAAATACATAGAAACACTTCCACCTGGAGCAAATTAACACTCAACAAGATGCTGATGACTGTCTATTAAGAAGAAACTGACACTCAACCCACCAATCATCTGCGCATCTATTCCCCAACTACCGGCCATAAATGGCCAGGCTGGAGGACATAATTCTGTAACCGTAATTATTCAGCTCTGGTACCAGAAAGAGTTTATTTAGAGTTCTTTGGAGAAGCTAAACTGTCAGTAACAAGCTTAAGCACAGACAAGAGACAAGAGAGAGAAAGTACAGTCACATTTTTGTGTACCTGGGAAAGACCAAAGAAAAGAAGACATTGGAATAATTAGGTTTTTATTTTATAATTACTATTATACTTATTATTATTTATTTATGAGTTTAATCAATAAAAATCTTCATTATTAAGTCAACTGTACTGAACATTTTCACCTGTATAGAATGGATTAATTATGGACATTACATGATCAGATCAAGCCAACAGCACATTTACCAGCTCACAAAACCACAGATTTATATCTTAATCATTTGTAGGACATCGTTTCAAATGATTTGGTGAATGTTATCACATGGGTTCATCAATGCATTCACAACTGCAGGTTAAGATGTGGCGGTTAAAGCCTTAAGTCAACAATGTTCAGGAATGCCACTGACTTTTCTGGGTTCAAGTCTACATGAAAATCTCTGATTCTAATTCTGTAGTTTTTTAATTCTTATTTTTCTCTTTTCGTCCTTTAGTACCCAGGCTGGTCACTGACTGCAGACGGTTCCATCATAATCACCACGGCTAACGACGATGTGGTCGGTGTATACACCTGTACTCCTTATAACAGCTATGGGACTATGGGCCAATCAGAGCGCACCATGGTCCTCCTGCAGGTCAGATATTAAATACGTCCATATAACTAAATAAAATCAGTGCAGTTTGGGTGATGCTGACATATTAAAGTAGATGAATTGAAGGTCCACTAACGCTAAGATGAACCGTTTCAGGACCCTCCATCTCTAAGGATCGCCCCTGATAAGGAGTACAGAGAGGAGGCAGGGACGGCACTCTTCATTCCTTGCCGGGCCAGTGGAGATCCCCAACCCACAGTCACATGGACCAAGGTAAACTAGCTTCTTTTTTTCATTTTTTTATTAAAGCTGTGATCCCAGAATGCTCGTTCCGCTCTGGTTTTGTTTTCTGGGAACTCACCCCAGAGTTTCAGTATTTAGCTCGTGGATCGTGATCCGCATTATTGATTTGGCACAGATACCGCCAGATACCTTTCCTGACACGACCCTCCCTATTTATCCGGGCTTGGGACCAGCACTACAATGCACTGGTTTATGCACCCTAGTGGCTAGATACCTATAGGACAATTCAGTGTCTCCAGTTAGCCTGGCTGCATGTTTTAAGACTGTGGGAGGAAACCAGAGCACCCGGAGGAAACCCACACATGCAAACTCCGCACAGAAAGGACCCGGACCGCCCCGCCTGGGGATCGAACCCAGGACCTTCTTGCTGTGAAGCGACAGTGCTACCCACCAAGCCACCGTGCCGCCCCATTATAAAACATTTACAGTTAGGAACATAAAAAGAAGCCTAAAACAACTGGCGCCTTTTCTATAGGTTACATTTTTTCTTGTATTTTTTATTTAAAGATCAAGATAATTGACCACAAAGTCAGTTGACCTGAGCATGAACAAGGGTGCCAAATATTCCAGAGCTGACTCCACATAAAGCAACACATTTAAGTGCTAATTTCCTTCTCTGTTCCTCTCCAGTTCGGTCCGTCTGTCTCCATCTCGGACTACTCGGTATCAGTGGACGGTTCTCTGTTGCTGAGCCCTCTGAGTAAAGAGCATCATGGCGAGTGGGAGTGCAGCGTGACGAACGGCGTCTCCAGCATCACGACCACCACCAGCGTCACAGTGCTCGGTGAGGACGCGATTTTACAACTCGCAGCATGCAAAACACACGAGTCATTACTGTCATCCAGCTTTTAGATTATCTCTAGATAAGGTTTTCCGTCCACTTCTATTGTTAGAATTTTGTAAATGTGCATATAAACCTGAATAAAAACGAGTAAATATGAAATAAAAAGCCAAAACTGCTACTAAAAAGTTATAAGGCTCAGGCAAGGTGGAAAAGTTTGATTGTAGTGGTTCAAGGTTTTGTAAAGTTTGCAGGGGTAAAGTATGCTAACCCACTCGAATCTCAACAGTGCTATTGACCAGTCAGCATGGACATGATTCACTGATGTCCAGGGGCCTAGCCATTAGTAGGTGCACTTGTCAGTGCTCTCTTAGTGCTGGTCCCAGGCCCAGATACATATAGGAAGGGCATCCAGCATAAAAACTGTGCCAAGTCTGGTATGCGGACCAGATTTACTGTAGCGATACCAAGTTAGTTGTTAACAGTCATAACTAAAGCAAACGTGTATAATTAAACTGTATTCTGCTTCTCTGTGTCTGCTGTATGACAGGTACGAGTCCTCATGCTGTGTCCTCAGTCTCTGTCGAAGTTGGAGCGAATCAGGCCAACGTGTCCTGGGTGCCCGGGTTCGATGGAGGATACGCACAAACATTCACTGTCTGGTCAGTCAGTCAGTCAACACTTTATTAGTGCATTCACTATTGACATAAGCATGTTATAAACATATCATACCAGATGTTACATACTGTCAGGGAATTTAATGTTATGTTTGGCATAATATGCATTTCTGGCTCCGTTTTGTTCCAGGTTGAAGTGTGTGTGTACTGAGGATGAGCATCAGGAATGGCGCTTATTTCCTAATTCCACTTCCAGCACCAGTTTGTTGGTCACCGGTCTCCTGCCATCCACAAAGTACCAGTTCAACGTCATGGCTCAAAACAAGCTGGGCAGCGGTCCGTACAGTGAGCACACCACTGCCACAACAATGGGTCAGTACCATGATCTACTTATACAATTATATATATGGTTACACTCACTGTCCATTTTATCAGCTCCACTTACCATATAAAAGCACTTTGTAGTTCAATTACTGACTGTAGTACATCTGTTTCTCTGCATGCTTTGTTAGCCCCCTTTCATACTGTTCTTCAATGGTCAGTACCCCCACAGGACCACCACAGAGCAGGTATTATTTGGGTGGTGGATCATTCTCAGCTCTGCAGTGACACTGACGTGGTGGTGGTGTGTTAGTGTGTGTTGTGCCGGTATGAGTGGATCAGACACAGCAGTGCTGCTGGAGTTTTTAAACACCTCACTGAGAATGAACCACCAGCCAAATAATACCAACTCTGTGGTGGTCCTGTGGGGGTCCTGACCATTGAAGAACAGGGTGAAAGCAGTGAGTGAGTGAATGTGTGAGTGTGTTACAACAGACATGGGTGGCACGGTGGCTCAGTGGGTAGCACTGTCGCCTCACAGCAAGAAGGTCCTGGGTTCGATCCCCAGGTGGGGCGGTCCGGGTGCGTTCTGTGTGGAGTTTGCATGTTCTCCTCGTGTCCGTGTGGGTTTCCTCCGGGTGCTCCGGTTTCCTCCCACAGTCCAAAGACGTGAAAGTGAGATAAACTGGAGATACTAAATTGTCTATGACTGTGTTCGATATAAACTTGTGAACTGATGAATCTTGTGTAATGTAACCAAAGTGTCAAACATAACATTAAAATCCTAATAAACAAACAACAGACACACCTTGAGCTTTTTCAGGATGACGTGGTTAGTTAAAATTGAGCTTTTTCAGCTTTGAAAATGGGGTTGGAAGTGTGTTTGATATTGCTTTGTATGCCAACAATATGTACCCAACGTCCACTGATGAGCCACCCAGAGTCTGGCTTACGTTAGTCTACAAAACAGGTTTTTATACTTTTATTCTAAGTCCTGGTGGACCTTAATCTAGTTCATTTCAGCTTTGTATGAAGCGTGATGATTATGAGCCAAATGTTTTTTTCCAACCCCTTTCAAAGTGAGTTCTTTTTACGGAGGATGAAGAGTGAAGGGTGAAGAGTAGTCGTGATCGCTTCAGAACAACCCGCAGCCACTTGCAGAATTATTTACTTCTTTTTTTTGTCTTCCTTCCTTCCTGCGTAGACCCAACTCCAACACCATTCCGGCTGGAGCCTCCCACACAGCTCTCGGTTAATCAGAGCTCAGAGGTTCTGTATCTGCGCTGGATGGTACCATCACCCGAGGAGTCACCGGTCGACGGTTTCATCCTCCAGTCCCGTCAGGAAGAGGGGAAGTGGTCGAATTTGGATGAGGACATTAGTGTGGATAAGAGTGAAGTACTCGTTCAAGGATTACAAAAAGTAATTGCCCCCTTGAATTGCTTACATTTCATTTTAAGCTACATGATTCTTCTACAGCAGCACCTAATACGGCCTGGGTTTTATATATCAGTATTTATTTATGATTTAGTGTCTGGGTAAATGACATTTCAAGATTGTGCCCTCTTTCTCTCCGTGATACCTTGCAGAACTGTAACTATGAGTTAAGACTTCTGTCTCGCCGTGGGGAGCAGCTGAGCGTGCCCAGTCGTTCCATCAATGTCTCCACTCTGGGTCAGTACCTCAACCTTTTCTTATTGAACCTCTCGCTCTGGCTATAAATTTTAGGCCCTTGTTAGGTCTTTGTTTATGAGCTCTGGTTTTGTGGGAATCGAGTGATTTGTATGACGAGCCGCCCAGGGTCTGGCTTAAATTAGCCCATAAAACAGGTTTTTATACTTTTTTATACTTTTATTTCAAGTCCTGGTGGACCTTAATGTAGTTCTTTTTCAGTTTGTATGAGACGGGATGATTATAGAGCCAAATGTTTACATATATTCGTAAAAGATGTACACTAGGGGCCTAAAGCTTGAGATCACTGGTGAAAATGCTTCACTTTAGCATTTTTCATGCTTTTTGAAATATTGTGCAATATTGCCGGGATAACTTGGACTGCCTGATTTTGCACAAACATGTGGATGTTTTTACAGCCGGGACGACCTCTTACAAGACTTTAAACTATGTCTGTGGGGAATTTGTGCCCATTCGGTCAAAAGAACATTTGTACGGCTGGGTGCTGATGTTAGTCAAGAAAGCCTCTGTTGATGTTTTGCTTCATTTTAGAGCTGTTCAGGTGGGCTGAGGTCAGGGCTTTTTTTTAATGAGCTTTTTTTTCATATATTCTGCTGGAAAGGGCCGTCATTAAAGTGTTGCTGCAAAGTCGGACCCAATTTTTTTTCCTTCGTGTAATTGATTTATTTCGCCTGTTAACAATTGCTGTGGCTGTAACACATGAATTCAATAATTTGAAAAGGCGTCCCAATACTTTTGTCCATATAGTGTACGTCCTTGTATACATCAGCTGTAGAAATAGCTACAATAGTTGTATTCCTTGTTTCTACACTCACTGTCCATTTTATCAGCTCCACTTACCATATAGGAGCACTTTAAAGTTCTACAATTACTGACTGTAGTCCTTCTGTTTCTCTGCATGCTTTGTTAGCACCCATTTCATGCTGTTCTTTAATGGTAAGGACCCCCACAGGACCACCAGGTGGTGGATCATTTTCAACACTGAAGTGACACTGACATGGTGGTGGTGTGTTAGTGTGTGTTCTGCTGGTATGAGTGGATCAGACACAGCAGCGCTGCTGGAGTTTTTAAATACCGTGTCCACTCAGTGTCCACTCTATTAGACACTCCTACCTAGTTGGTCCACCTTGTAGATGTCAAGTCAGAGATGATCGCTCATCTATTGCTGCTGTTTGAGTCGGTCATCTTCTAGACCTTCATCAGTGGTCATGGGACGCTGCCCACGGGGCGCTGTTGGGTGTATATTTTTGGTTGGTGGACTATTCTCAGTCCAGCAGTGACAGTGAGGTGTTTAAAAACTCCAGCAGCACTGCTGTGTCTGATCCACTCATACCAGCACAACACACACTATCACACCACCACCATGTCAGTGTCACTGCAGTGCTGAGAATGATCCACCACCTAAATAAGACCTGCTCTGTAGTGGTCCTGTGGGGGTCCTGACCATTGAAGAACAGGGTGAAAGAGGGCTAACAAAGCATGTAGAGGAACAGATGGACTACAGTCAGTAATTGTAGAACTGCTTTTAGTGCTTTTATATGGTAAGAGGAGCTGATAAAATGGACAG
This sequence comes from Trichomycterus rosablanca, assembly GCF_030014385.1. NCBI lineage: Eukaryota > Metazoa > Chordata > Actinopteri > Siluriformes > Trichomycteridae > Trichomycterus > Trichomycterus rosablanca. The sequence continues at coordinate 3,715,784 of NC_086005.1, forward strand.
TGAGTGTAGAAACAAGGAGGTGGTTTTAATGTTATGGCTGATCGGTGTATAATAAATAAATAAATATTAACACATCATTTTCATGCAGTTGCAGTACTGGATGGCCTCTCTCCTGGTTTCCGCCTACCGGAAAATGTTCCCCTGCCTCTCTGGATCGGGGTTATGGCTGGTATGGGCGTACTGTGCTTCATTCTTCTGCTTGCTCTGGTCACAGTGTGTCTGATTGGCCGCAGGAGAATCTGGAGGCGCAGGAAGACGCAGGGTAAGATGATTAGATGCGACGGACCGTTGCGTTCTGGTCTATCCGGCTGTATGTGTTCATCCATTCTGAAAAAACAATAGTAATCATCCTGACAGTTGTCATTTTATCATGTCATTCATTTCCATTGTTTTTGCTTTGTCCTCTTTCTAGATGACCATCCTGATGCAAACATGAAGTAAGTGTAATTTACCACAATTCTTTAATGTGCTCATAATAGTTCAATAAAAAAGTAATAATTGATAATTAAAGTCAACAACAGCTAATGATCTAGTGACTACAAACTCACAGTAATCTGAGTCTCTAGTGAAATGGGCTAAATAATAAAAAATTAATATATACTTACCATATTGAAGCACTTTGTAGTTCTACAATTACTGACTGTAGTCCATCTGTTTTCTACATACATTTTTAGCCTGCTTTCACCCTGTTCTTCAATGGTCAGGACCCCCACAGGACCACCACAGAGCAGGTATTATTTAGGTGGTGGATCAGTGGTGGTGTGTTAGTGTGTGTTGTGCTGGTATGAGTGGATCAGACACAGCAGCGCTGCTGTAGTTTTTAAATACCGTGTCCACTCACTGTCCACTCTATTAGACACTCCTACCTAGTTGGTCCACCTTGTAGATGTAAAGTCAGAGACGATCGCTCATCTATTGCTGCTGTTTGAGTCGGTCATCTTCTAGACTTTCATCAGTGGTCACAGGACGCTGCCCACGGGGCGCTGTTGGCTGGATATTTTTGGTTGGTGGACTATTCTCAGTCCAGCAGGGACAGTGAGGGGTTTAAAAACTCCAGCAGCGCTGCTGTGTCCGATCCACTCATACCAGCACAACACACATTAACACACCACCACCATGTCAGTGTCACTGCAGCGCTGAGAATGATCCACCACCTAAATAATACCTGCTCTGTGGTGGTCCTGTGGGGGTCCTGACCATTGAAGAACAGCATGAAAGGGGGCTAACAAAGTATGTAGAGAAACAGATGGACTGCAGTCAGTAATTGTAGAACTACAAAGTGCTTCTATATGGTAAGTGGAGCTGATAAAATGGACAGTGAGTTAACACTGACCAACAAACAATGCTGTCTTTCTCAGAAATGACTCCGCTCCCGATAGCCCTGACAGCGTGCTCAAGGAGAAGCTTCTCCCACTCCGTCCGCTCTCCAGCTCCTCGTCTTCCTCAGACCACTCCTGCTTAGACAGGTCCAGCCAAAACGACGGCCAAAGAGAACACTTGCTTCCTCGTACCCATGCCCCGTCTCATGGTTCCGTATGTGAGAATCATCTCCGAAGGTCCTCCACCATGGACGTAATTCATCGGGGGCCGGACGGTCGATTTGTGCTCGAGTCGCAAGAAGAAGACAGTGCTGAACTCCAAGACATTCCTCAGTCGTCCAAGCCAGTTAGCAACGCCACACTTCGGAAATCTCAGTCGCTGCGTTCCTACAGGAGCGACAGAAGAGATCCTCCTTTCGTTGTTTCTGTGGACATGCCCCCCTGTGGACTGGACATCTCGGCCTCTGGAAGAACACGAACTCTGCCTAATCGAGGTTGCTACTCGGTGTCCTTGGGACAGGAGATCTCGGATAGGTCAAGTTTTTGCTCGGAGATCAGCGGTTCTGTTCTCTACGCACCATCAGACACATATTCCACCATCAAATGTGGCGGTCCTAATGTCAGAGCTAGCACTTTGGTTCTGCAAATGGAGCATGAGAGGGAACAGGGCAACCTTAGTCGCTGTCTCAGACTGGCCCGAGAAAGAGAGGAGCTTGAGCAAGAGTTGCGCAAGTATGCTCTCGATCGGGACCTTTCAGCCAACTTTGCCAAAAGAGGTGGCTCGCTTAGAGTGGAGCGAAGGATGGACATAAATGAAGATGAGAAACCATCCTGGAATAGCAGAGGAACCTTGAGTGTAAGTCAGCTGTCCAGCAGAGGGCTGTCTCGTTCTGTGAGTCCAAGAGCAAGACCTTCCTCCTGTATTCCATGGGAGACCGGCCATAAATTGTCTACAAACAACCTGCTGCAGGCTCATATTAACCATGAAAGGTCAGGTGAGCTCTCGCATCCGAGGCAGATATCAAATAACCGGAGGTCCAAGAGTCTAGAGCGAGGGATGCACCTAAAGTCACTGGCTTTTGACCGGGATCAAAGAAGAACCATGACTAAAGGGCCTTCTATGAATTTTGAGGTTGATTCGTTTTACCATAGACTGGAAAGACCTCCATACAGTGTGGAGGGCAGCCTGAGGAATTCACCAGCCTTCAATCATAGCCAAGAACATATTGCCCCCGGAGCAGGTCACTTTAGAGAAAATCAGCAGAACAGGATGGAAGAAAGAGGCCGAGGGCACGCTGGCATTGCTAAGGATTTTATGGAGATGTCTGTGGATGAGCTAGAGGAACAGGCTCTCACCAGATCCATGCTGGATACTGATACGACTGACCGTCACCGACCAAGTTTGTATCAACCTGAACGTGAGGGGCAGACAGAGATAAATGTTGGCTACAAAACAATTCAGAGAGGCGTCAGAAGAGACCCGAATAGGTTGAGTTGTCGATCGAGCAGTACCCTTCCTTCAAAGCAGAGGCAAAAACCAAGTCTCCAGAAAAGTCTTAGTGTAAGTTCCCAGCATGTGAACCATCACAGAAGTGTCCCAAATCTAAACTCCAAGAGGTACAAAGAGTCATTCCTGCCCCCGGATGCCTGGATTGATTCATTAAGCGTGGGTCAGAGACCCTCCCTGTCTCCTATTCAAAGTAGGCCTGGGTCAATAGCCGAGGACACCCAGGTCATTTCTAATCAAGAAACCGAATCAGGGGTGCCTTCGGAAATTCAGCTGCAAGACTCCCAGCACAGACCGACCTCCAACATTCCCTCTCCTCCTGACCAAAACTCGTACCAGCAAATGGTGTCTCAGCATCCTGGTCCACCTCCTATGCCTGTAGAAGATTCCAGCTGGCCCTCGTATCACTGCTACTCTCCAGAACCAGAGGGCAGTTGCAGGAGCTACGCCAGCCAGAGCAGTGGCCGAGGCAGCCTGGATCAGCCAATCAGAAGGCAGTCTATGTCTTTCAGCCCCCTTCTTATCAACTCCATAGACATTGCAGATGAAAGAAGCAGAGATGCGGCAGGCTTGCCGGAATGGTGAGACCAAACTTCTCCTTATTTTACAATCTTGTAGAGGCAGTGATAGCTCAGTGGTTAAGGTACTGGACTAGTAAACAGAAGGTTGCCTGTTCAAGCCCCGCCACCACCAAGTTGCCACTGTTGAGTCCCTGAGCGAGGTCCTTAACCCTCAATTGCTCATTGTGTACGTCGCTTTGGATAAAAGCGTATGATAAATGCGGTCTATTAATGCTCTTGATAATAAAATCGTAGGTTAATGGTCACTGAAATACCGACCCCTAGTTCCTAGCTGATTCTTCCATTGCCATCAATCGTTCATTGCGTATGTTCGAAAACCTAGTGAGCTGCCTTGCTGTCTTACTGCCTACATAGGCAGCTGCCTCAGTAGAGAGGATTCTAATAAGTCAATGACTTATAAGTCAGGTTATTCGAACGCGCTACTTGGACAGTGATTCCATCGGGTTTCGCGTTTAACATTTAGCATCTTGCCATTAAAACCAATGGATTGAGGTAGCACAGCACGCTAACATGTCAATATAACATCTCCCTTCATGTACCGATAACAGTTACATTTCCTGACGAGCCCAAGTTTATATAAGTTAAAAATCAATAATATTTTATTTACATTTGAAATAACTCCATCCGTTTGTTCGCACCGTTAGCCATGTTTATTTTTCTGTGAGAGAAGAGCACCCGACCCGCAATGAATGCTGGGATTGCCTTGATCACTAAGGCAGGGTCGGACGCTCACTCGTTTTCAAGTCAAAATAACATTGAAATATTAAGATGCCTCAGTAGTGAGGATATTAAGGCATCTAGGATTTCGAACAGCCTCCAGCCCATTGTCTGTTTTACCACCGCTTTATATTATTCAGGGTCTCGGTGGGTACAATTCACCAGGCGAAAGGTAGTAGGTTGTCTGGACAGGTTGCCAGTCCATTACAGGATGAACACACACACACACACACATTCATACCTTGGGCAATTTAGTCTCTCCAGTTGGCCTGTGGGAAGAAACCATAGCTCCTGGAGGAAACAGACCCAGGCCAGTCACCTGGGAATCGAACTCTGGACTTTCTTGCTGTGAGGCGACAGTGCTATCCATCGAGCCACCGTGCCGCCCCATTGTGCTAGTATCTAAGTCAAATTTATTCAAGCTGATGGCTGTATGTACATTTAGATGCAGTATCCATGTTACGTGAATACATTTTACACACTTCAGAGCATAGAATACTGCAGTGGATCATGTCGACACATATTCATTCCAATACCAGTGCAAGTTTTCAGACTAGTATTAACACCAGTGTCAAAATTCAGTACATGAATCGAGCATCTCTGAGTTTACCTGTTGAATAATTCTTTTCTGATGTAGTGGTTCAGCAGGCATAGTAAGACCCAGAGTTACTAGTTTCTACATTCTGCAGTCCTCATGAAATCCCGATTGTATTCATTTACACTTGTAAAACAGTCTCAACCCTGCACACGTATTTCTTGCTCTTGGCAAAGTGCTGTTGTCTGGCCTGAAGCTGGGGAGCTATATGTCCTGGTTACAGCCCGTGTGGAGTTTCCTGTGCTCTTTTTAAGGCTGAAAGAGAGCTGGAGTATCACCGGCAAACCCACATAATGACAATAATCAGATTAGCTACTGTATTGCCCCTAGGTGTGAGTGAAGATCATTAACTATGTAAGGATGTGATGTAGCATGACAGACTGGGGTCCAGTCCAGGGTGTTTTCTGCTATGGGGCCAATTTCCTAAAGATAAATGAGTTTATTCAAGATTAAAACAATGCTGTAGCCAAGAATCGAACATGGGGATGAGGGGTGGTTAACAATGTTAAAAAATTACTTCAGTATATTAAGAGGGGCATTTTAAGCATGTGTAATTATTGGGGACAGGATCATTAGAGATTAGAAGTCTTTATTTTATAAATCCAGTCATCGTGTTTTGTAAAAACAGCAGTTTTACTGCTGTTCACTCCTAGTTGAACCTTTCATCTACTAAATGTATGAATTGGTTTCAATAAGGTTAAAATAAATAGTATTGTGACCCCCATCATAGTGTGTAACCTATCAACATTATTCTGATATTACATCTACATTTTTTGCATTTTCTAAGTGGGTAGCACTGTCGCCTCACAGCAAGAAGGTCCTGGGTTCGATCCCCAGGCAGGGCGATCCGGGTCCTTTCAGTGCAGAGTTTGCATGTTCTCCCAGTGTCTGTGTGGGTTTCCTCCGGGAGCTCCGGTTTCCTCCCACAGTCCAAAAACCAGGGTGTCCAGGGTGTTACTGTGTGCCTTGCGCCCATTGAAAAGCTGGGATAGGCTCAAGCACCCCCCGCAACCCTGATCGGATAAGCGGTTAAGAAAGTGAATGAATGACCTCCACTCCTGACCAAGGAGGACCCTGATTATCATATGCCCCCTCTGATATGTGTGCACTTGCACGAGGTGGGTTCACACATAGATCTGAGTTATGCACTGATCTCCGTTATCCCCCGTCTCTCTGAAGATGCCAAAAATCAGCCAGCAGAGGTCGTTCTTGCAGCAGTCATGATGGATCTCTTTCGGCTTTCCCATCCTTGGATGAGCCAATTATTGTTCGTATGGGCGCCCTGCTGAGCAGTGATATTACATCTACATTAATGCAACTCCATGAACTCTCAGAGAGTTACTCCACCCCCCTCAATTTTCCTCCCAATCTAGTCATATCCAATCACCGTATTGCATTACGCTTCCTCTCTACTGATGTTGACCTCCACCCAGATTGAGGAGAGCCGTGACTATCACACGCCCCCTCTGACACGTGTGCAGTAGCCGACTACATCTTTTTACCTGCACAAGGCGTGTTCATATGCGGATCAGCTTTGTGTACGGAGAGCCACACCCTGATCAACGCATCGAATCTGCAGACGCCATCAATCAGCCAGCAGAGGTCATAATTGCGTCAGTTATGAGGTCACCCTGCTTTTGAACAACAGCCAGTAAATGTTCATATATGTGAACCGACAATTTCGAAATGTCAGCTCTGGTGTGCTAGCGTGTTTTACCACCTGAGCGCCATCAGAGAGTTACATTTACAGTTTAATATTGTAATGCAGGAATTTTGGACACGAATCTAGTTTAATCAGTCCCAAAGGTTGGAAACCCTTGATGTCCTGACCATTACATATATTCACTAAATTGTGACATTTGCTGATATAGGTTATGCTTTATGCTTTACGTTATTAAGCATGAGTCTTTTCATTACTGCACTAGCAACAGTGGTCCTGATTTTCTCTCTCTCTCTCTTTTAACATGTCCAGCTTTAGGAGAGACTCTGTGGACGAGAACTACGAGTGGGACTCCCAGTCTGTCTCCATGCCCTCAAATGACCTGAAAAGTTCAGGAAATACAGTCTGCCTGGAGGACATTCTCAGCAAAGGGAGGCAGAGAAGCACACCTATCGACCACAGGCTTGCCCTCAACCATGAGAAGAAAGGTGGGAGAAATGCACTGATCCAGACTACTTAACTATTTATCACATTAATAACTCGAATTTACTAATAACGTAGCTAGTGTATTAATTAACTGTTAAAATATTAATTAAGTTGGTACTATTGACTGTCAGTTATTATTTTAAGTTGCTACCTACCCACATAATCACTTCTTTTTCTGTTCTTTTGCTAAATGTGAACGAGCATTTATGTTCTTTTTGGTTAGCAGGGACGTTCCCCTTTCAAATCTCCCATGAATGCCATCTTTGCCCAGGATTTTACTAATGATTAAATGATTTTTTTTAAGGCAGCAAAGCCTTCAGTTCCTTAGATTTTTTTGTCAGGGTTCTTTTGTGACTTCCTGGATAAGTCACTGATGTGGAAAATGTACTACTGTTCCAAGTTCTGTTTTTGGAGATAATGGCTTTCACTGTGAGTCGCTGAAGTCCCAGAGCCTTAGACAGGATTTCCGTTTGATTGCTGCTGGGTGAGACCTTCCGAGACCTTGTCACATTTCTCGAAAGGTTGCATTTGAAGTAATGTAAAGATTTAACATGGCTGGCAGGGCTTAAGCATGGATGCCTCTCATCTTATTTAACCTTGTTTATTAATTCAGTTTGATCTGTTAAATATGATGGGGCATTTACCTTTTCAAATAGGGGCTAATGGTTGTGGATGTGTGTCAATTCTTTAATAATAAAATGACTATTGTAAAAATAGAAAGAAAACAGACAGGGGGCAAACACTTGGGTTTCAAAAGTCATAGTAACTAACTAATCTGTAGTTTACTGCCTCTAATCTAATTTCTCTTTAGTTATTTAAGTTACTACTCAAGTAAATAACTGTGACCTGCAATCTAACTACATGATTGTTTTGACTAGAGAGATAACTAGCTAGCAAACCACCCCTCCAATGTAATAGCTAGCTAACTTATTATATAACTAACTGAATAAACTACTTAATTAACTACCTACCTAATTCTCCACCAGACTACCTACCTAATTTACCAACTACCTAACAACAGCTACATTTTCTATAAATGAAAAACTATTTACCTTGTACTCATGATTTATTTGTATTTATGTCCTGCAGGTTTGTACCCCTCGGTCAGTATGTTGCCCCACAGTTGTGATGAGTCCATCCTGGCACAGGAGATTCAACACGGATCGACATGCTACCCAGACCCCGAGGCTGAAGGTGTGCTATTCTGAGCATCTGTGGTAAGTGATTTAAGAAACAGTCTGTACTATGTGTGTAGCTTCAGGACCATTTGGCACCACATACACTACATGATGTTAAGGTACCAGTGAAAATCTGTCTTGGTGTTGGGGTGTCAATTCAGTGGTTATTTCAGCTATTTCAACTCCGTACAACAGTGTGCAGTGCCTGCAGTCCAGATCTGCCTCCTATTGTATATGTATGGCACATCCTGAAGTGGAGAATCAGATGATGGACTGACTGTGGAGCAGCTGAATCTCGTATTAAGCAAGAATGGAGAAGAATTTCACTTGCAAAACTGCAACAATTAGGATCCTCAGTTCCCAAACCATTAAACTGACTGTATGTGGATGCACTGAGGCTTTAAAATGAATATTGTTTGACACTTTTTTCTGGAAATTGTTTTATATACACCGACGAGGCATAACATTATGACCACTGAAAGGTGAAGGGAATAACACTGATTATCTCTTCATCACGGTACCTGTTAGTGGGGGGGATATATTAGGCAGCAAGTGAACATTTTATCCTCAAATTTGATGTTAGAAGCAGGAAAAATTGACGAGTTTCACGAGGGCCAAACTGTGATAGCTAGATAACCGGGTCAGAGCATCTCCAAAACTGCAGCTCTTGTAGGGTGTTCCCAGTCTGCAGTGGTCAGTATCTATCAAAAGTGGTCCAAGGAAGGAACAGTGATAAACCGGCGACAGGGTCATGGGCGGCCAAGGCTCATTGATTCACGTGTGGTCCGATCCAACAGACGAGCTACTGTAGCTCAAACTGCTGAAGAAGTTAATGCTGGTTCTGATAGAAAGGTGTCAGAATACACAGAGCATCACAGTTTGTTGCTTATAGGGCAGCAAAAGGGGACCGACACAATATTAGGAAGGTGGTCATAATGTTATGCCTAATCGATGTACGTGTATAGTGTGATTAAATGAGTATGTGATAATAGATTCACAGCAGCCGTAGCTGGTTGTGGTCAATATTTGAAAACTAATATTAAAATATGAGCTAACCTTATCTGTTATCATGCAGATCAATCACTTTACATTGTTCTTGTTTTTATTCTACAGAGACTGGACACTCCGTTGTGGTCGCCACATGGTCAGATGGATTGTAGGCTGGTTCACTGATGAGAACGAACCACAAAAAACAACATTTATTTTTCTACGACTAAAAGTACATTACGCTGGCATGATTTGATCAGGGTTCGGGCTGTTTTCTTTCTAAGTGTTCGAAGAACTGAAGTGAACTTTGGTGTAACATCGAGAAGAATTCAAGACAGAACTCCCTGCTTTTTAAGACGCCGTTCAGACTGAAAAGCAGTAGATTGGATGGGATCAAGCTGAACCTCTCTAGCTGTCGAGTTCTTCATCACATTCAATGACATTTGGATTCAGACAATTCCACAGCGGAATCGAAGGGACGAACCTGTGCTCGCCACACACGAAGGCAATAAATTCTGGTTCGTCACGTCTCTGCGATTAATGGATGGGATCCACCTGAAGAAAGTGACTCGGTTATGTCGGAAGGATACTCCTCTGACCTAAATTCACTGCTTTTTTTTCCGCTGGGAAATCGAAGCTTGATTGAAGTACTGTGGACGTCTGTATTGATCGGCGCTTACTGAATGAGCATTGTGATCGGAGACCTGGTTGGATCAGGTTTAAGGGAAACTCATGGTGTGAAAACTTTTCTGTGTGATGCATTTTCTACAGGATGATGCCTCTGAAATGAAGAATTGGAAATTCAGATACTGTAAATACTGTCGGATGGACAGTCGGCATTTTAAATCTAATGAAAAGGTGATTTTAAATCTGATAAAATTGTCTAAAAATTGATTTAAATAATGAAGTAATGAATTGAAGGCTAACCAATCTGTTTTGTTGGCAAACTATATTAAATACCAAATGAATGAAAGTCCTTTAGTCATACATTTATTCACACAGAAGTTTTATGTTAATACAAATAATTAGTTCATACATTTTGATATAAATAAATATGTTTAATAATCCTCATTAGCACACTGTTTAGCTGCAGTTGCCCCACCCGAATTCATTATTCAGTCGAGCAGATGTCATTTTTCATCACATCTTAGTAGGGGGGCATTTTCTGGCTGTTGCCACCTTCAATTACATGCATTAAATACTCACTCACTCACTCTCTTAACCGCTTATCCAATTGTGAGGCGACAGTGCTACCCAATTATATATGGTGTTTCCATATACAATCTGGAAGCACCCAAATGCTGTTTCTGTCTAGTTTACTACACTAATGAACTGCATTAGTTCATAAAGGCACTTTTTAGCTTTGATCTGTGAGATTTTACCGTTTGCCGTTTACCGTCTTCCAATGATAGTTTCTGTATAAAACAAATATTGTCAAAATATACTAAAATGAATCACATTTTATGTTAAACTTACAGTTTTTTCCAGCTTTTTGCAAATGCACTTGTGGTTTCGATTGGCCCCGTAATGCGAGACCTGCATTTCAAGCCCTGATTTGTTTAAATTTCAGTCCGTCATTAAAAACAAAGCAAAAAGCAAAAAGCAACAAGCAACGATTGACCTGTTGTTCATATAGGGGTGGGATATTAATCCGGATAGGGACTCTCTCATAACTAATGCAATTATGACCTCTGCTGGCTGATTGATGGCGCCTGCACAGAGATGAGAAAAGAGTGCTCTCAGGGTGTGTCTCTCCGTACACAGTGCTGATCTGCATTGCACTCGTCAAAGTGTAGGTGACAAAATGCATACAGCTGCCCACGTGTCGGAGGGGGCGTGGGTTAGCTTTGTTCTCCTCGATCAGAGCGGGGATCGGCATTGGTGGAGAGGATGCGTGATGCAATCGGGCTAAAAAGGGGGGAAAATGCATAAATGAAATAAACATATATAAAAAAACATCCTCCCTGTAGCAGTTTAACGGCTTCTTCAGTATTTACTCCCAATACAGAGCAAACGTGCAGAATCTAATTCGAGTTGGATAGTTTGCAGAGTGTTTATTGTTTGTTTAGCTAGCTAGTGTACAATTGTGATTGTCCTGTAATTGTGTGAATGCTGTGTGTGATTGGCTGAAATGTGAAGTCAATGACTGTAGGTCCCTTTTTACTACCTTGTTATGAGTTCATTCCAGCCTTGTGTCTAATGTTTCCAGGTCATGCCAGATCTACTGTAACTCTGACAAGCATGAAGCGGTTAGTAAACAATAATCTACATAGGCAGTTTTCTATAAGACTGATTTACTGCGTTTTACCCAAGTCACATAAAGCCCACGTAAATATTTTCTGACAGATTTAACCTGAATACTAACCCATCTCATTGAAACCAATCGTCTAGAAGGATTTACCCACTTATAAAGCGTGGTTTTGAGTACAGGGGTGCTATAAAGTGGTGTGAGTCGGCTGTGTGGTTGATCCTATAAGAGTGGGGGATTATAGAAGTTCATGTGAAGCCGTTCCGAAAGCGCACAGTCTGCCAGAGCCGTAATTCTTCCGTGATGATATTGGATGTGGTACAGCATATTAAATGTTAGCTCAGTTTCCAGGGGAACACTCTCATCTGAACTCTGCATCCCTGACCTCGATGTATAGGTCCTTGGAGAGCTGGAGATACAAAAGAGAGGTGTTTTATGATTTTGTGGAGTCATCGTTATCGTAACGGAAACCGTCATGATATGAGGTCTTATGAGCAACAGTAATATCAGGTACCGGATCATTTTAACATGTTGAAGATGGTTAAGAGCATTAGATTTGTATCTCAGTTCAAATCTGGCTACTAAAATAGCTAAATTAATAACTGAAGCATAGTAGCGGTCTGGGGAAAATCTCTGCAGCCTTACCACGCAATGCAAACCATGACCTTTCACATTGTCTATAAACTCTAGAAAGAATTAAACCAACATGACTTTTTTTCTAACCTCGGCATATCTGCTATCTGAGTTGTATTTGTATGATCACACGTCAAATAAATTTGGGAAAATCTTAAATAATTGAACATTTTTATACAGCTTTTGTCCTTATCTAGTTGCACATAGTAACCTGATCGCAATTTGCTTCATCTACTGCTGACCTCCAATCCTGACGCACGCCCCCTTTCGATACGTGTGTCGTAGCTGGTTGCTTCTTTTTCGTGGGTTCATATAGAGATCCATATTGCGCATGGAGAGTCACGCACTGATACTTATTATCCCCCGGTCTGTTGGTCCTGGAGTCTGTAAAGTTGCTTTGAGACCTTGTCCATTGTAAAAAGCGCTATACAAATAAATTCAACATAGGAGCCCGTCCTGAGATTCGAACTCGAATGTCTTGATATGTCAGCGCTGGTGGGCTAGCGTGTTTGAGCTGAACACTGAAAACTAATCTGTTATTTGTTTATGCATTTTTTTACATTACATTACATTATTTTCTGATATCAGGACACAAGACACTGTCTCCTATCAGCACTCCTCTACATCTCAGTCCAGAAGTAATGAAATTAAATATCATCTAGTTGGGAATGTTTTTACAAAATACATGTAGTAATTCCACCAGCTAAAGACTGAAATCATGGTACTATTTACATATAAACTATGTGCAATGTTTATACGGACAGTAGCTAGTAACCAACATTTTTATTGATTCTATACAAACAAAAGTGTGCAAACCATGAATCTACAACATACATTTAACCCTAAACTTTACTTTATGTTATTCTGTCATTGTACTAAAAATTATCACCCATTTTTTTCTTGTGTACCTTTTTCTGTATTGATTTTATTTCTTTGGGAATTTATTAGAAGCCAATCAAAGAAGACAATCAGAAACCAAAAAGTTGAGACTTTAAATAGTCATTTTCACCTGGTTGATTCCAAATTTAGATTTTCATACATAATGATTTCTGGATTGCAATTGATTGTGTTGTGTTTTTCTATTCTGCTGAGGTATTGGACCTTGTTCTTTTTGGCAGCTACCGTGTACATCAAATCAGTCTTTATTTTCTGTGAACGCACGCTGCTCTGAGTCGGCTGTTTAGAGGTGAATCGGTAACACTGTTGCTTGATTAATTGGATGCTGTTATTCTGTCTCACTAGCTGCTGATACCTGAGAAGTGCGAGATGAGAAATGAGATGTAAATGATCGATTGTGTGTTACTGATTAAGAGGAACTGATCAAAATGTACTCTGGAAGGTTTTTAAGGTGGAGTTAATGTGGTATTTCTGTGCTGTCCTTATGTTTGTGATACCGATGTGGGAGATACAGAATTAAGTATGCATGAAGACATAGACTGATCAGCCATAACATTAAAACCACCTTCTTGTTTCTACACTCACTGTCCATTTTATCAGCTCCACTGACCATATAGAAGCACTTTGTAGTACTACAATTACTGACTGTTGTCCATCTGTTTCTCTACTTACTTATTTTTGCCTGCTTTCAACCTGTTCCTTTAATGGTCAGGACCCCCACAGGACCACCACAGAGCAGGTATTATTTGGGTGGTGGATCATTCTCAGCACTGAATTGACACTGACATGGTGGTGGTGTGTAGTGTGTGTTGTGCTGGTATGAGTGGATCAGACACAGCGGCACTGCTGGAGTTTTTAAATACCGTGTCCACTCACTGTCCACTCTATTAGACACTCCTACCTAGTTGGTCCACCTTGTAGATGTAAAGTCAGAGACGATCGCTCATCTATTGCTGCTGTTTGAGTTGGTCATCTTCTAGACCTTCATCAGTGGTCACAGGATGCTGCCCATGAAGCGCTGTTGGCTGGATATTTTTGGTTGGTGGACTATTCTCAGTCCAGCAATGACAGTGAGGTGTTTAAAAACTCCAGCAGCACTGCTGTGTCTGATCCACTCATACCAGCACAACACGCACTAACACACCACCACCATGTCAGTGTCACTGCAGTGCTGAGAATGACCCACCACCTAAATAATACCTGCTCTGTGGTGGTCCTGTGGGGGTCCTGACCATTGAAGAATAGCATGAAAGGGGGCTAAGAAAGCATGCAGAGAAACAGATGGACTACAGTCAGTAATTGTAGAACTACAAAGTGCTTCTATATGGTAAGTGGAGCTGATAAAATGGACAGTGAGTGTAGAAACAAGCAGGTGGTTTTAATGTTATGGCGGATCGGTGTATATATATATAAAATATAAAGATGCTTTATTCACGTATGACCAAAGTACATGAAGTTGGAATGAAGGAAATATTTTTAGATATGTTGTGCAAATGTAGTTTGTTAAACATGATATCAATTTATTGCATATATGATATTTTTGTACTGCTATTTTTCTGCAAATCAGATGCATGTTTTTCCACATAAACTGAACTTTTTAATATTTGGCAAAATGCAAAATAAATAGGTGTAAATATTTATAACACTGTTTATGTTACGACTTTCTTGTAGTTTTGTATTTTGTGCCCCAGCAGCTTCTGATTTCTCATACATGTAAAAGTTCCTCTGTAAACAACAGTCCACTCACATTTATTAAATTTTAATGCAAACAGCTTTTTAATTTACTTAATTGATCTTTTTTTGGTTGATGTTGAATTGTATATCATTTTGATGTATGACGACTTTATACATTAAAAGTACAGCTGCGTACAGTTCTGTGTATGATTCCAGTGAGCTGCTGTTCATTCATTTATTCCACACGATTACATTGAAAATCCAGTAGCGGCTCATTAGGCATTTTAATGGTAACGACACACATCACATACACACACACACACACACACACACACACACACATTAGAATCAGCCCTACCATCATTAATAAACACCGATCAGCCATAACATTAAAACCACCTACTTGTTTCTACACACATTGTCCATTTTATCAGCTCCACTTTGTAGTTCTACAATTACTGACTGTAGTCCATCTGTTTCTCTGTATGCTTTGTTAGCCCCCCTTCACCCTGTTCTTCAATAGTCAGGACCACCACAGGACCACCACAGAGCAGGTATTATTTGGGTGGTGGATCATTCTCAGCACTGCAGTGACACTGACATGGTGGTGGTGTGTTAGTGTGTGTTGTGCTGGTATGAGTGGATCAGACACAGCAATGCTAATGGAGTTTTTAAACACCTCACTGTCCCTGCTGGACTGAGAATAGTCCACCAACCAAAAATATATCCAGCCAACAGCTCCCCGTGGGCAGCATCCTGTGACCGCTGATTAAGGTCTAGAAGATGACCGACTCAAACAGCAGAAATAGATGAGCGATCGTCTCTGACTTTACATCTACAAGGTGGACCAACTAGGTAGGAGTGTCTAAGGAGTGGACAGTGAGTGGACATGGTATTTAAAAACTCCAGCAGCACTGCTGTGTCTGATCCACTCATACCAGCACAACACACACTAACACACCACCACCATCAGTTCACAGGTTTAATGTCAGACACCATCAGGGACAATTTTGTATCTCCAATTCACCTCACTTGCACGTCTTTGGCCTGTGGGAGGAAACCGGAGCTCCTGGAGGAAACCCACACAGACACGAGGAGAACATGCAAACTCCACACAGACAGGACCCGGACCGCTCCACCTGGGACTTGAAACCAGGACCTTTTTGCAGTGCTACCCACCGAGCCGCCACTCTCTGGTATAAAGAAGATGAGTGAGAAGGAGTGGGTTTGATACAGCAGGAGGAAAGGGGGTGTTACTAATTTGCGTATTATACATTTATGTCGTCTCTGGTATATCTAATGAGAGCACCGGGAGTTCTGGGATAGTACTACAGCCAGGGTTTCTTAGACATCAAACTACAAGCTGACTTGGAGTCTCATGCATTATGAATTACAGTAAGAGTTTATATTTCAGCTTCTGAATTAAATGCTGATACTTAATCTTCTTCACTTTTCCTTTATTTCATTTTTTTTCATTTTTTTTATTTTTTATTCCTTTCAGTGGTTCGACTTTCCTGCTGAATCGGCTGTACTTGCATTATATGCATTAAAAGTACAAGCTCTACTGCCTGCATCATTACCTCTCCGTCCCAGTATTCATACACACATGCTGAATTAATCACTGGCCTCATCCAGCCTGACGTGATACTTACACACTGTTATTAGAATGAATATGATCCCGATTAACACTGATAATAATATAGCATTTTATTATTAAAGTTCAATTCCAGTATCATTTAGATCGATCCAGGTTTATTTCTTTGACTGTATATATTACAGTATTTATTGTTTACTCAGGAGCTCCACAGAACTCAAGCATTAATAATATTCAGTTCATTTCACATTATAAGGCCTAAAATATGTGGACACCTGACCTTTAACATGGTAAAACTGTAGGCTTCAATGCCATTATTATAAAGTTTAAGCATTAGCTGTAATTAACCTGGCTGGATGCGGAGTGTATTTGGTCCCCTACAAATAGTGAGGAGGCTGGTTAGACAGTGTGGTGGAAGAATCCTTAATGAAATACCTCAGAGACTGGATTATGAGTAGAAAAGAGTTTCATATTTGTGCACTAGTACATCTTTTTTACTAGAATACAGAACTGGTGACTTAGGTGGGAATGGCAAAACTGCTGATGCTGACCGAGGACAGCCGAGACTAACACACGTGTGCAGTAGCAGTCGCACACAGTGAACCATGCACTGCTCTCCATTATCCCCCATCTCTGTGCAGGCACCAATCAGCCAGCAGAGGTCGTAATTGCCTCAGTTATGAGGAATGCCCTCCGGCACCCTCCCTGCGAACAAGGCGATCATTGTCCGGGCAGTGGTAGCACAGTGGTTAAGGTACAGGACTAGTAATCAGAAGGTTGCTGGTTCAAGCCCCACATCATACAGCTTGCCACTGTTGGGCCCTTGAGCAAGGCCCTTAACCCTCAATTGCTTGCAATGTATACTGTCTCAATTGTAAGTCGCTTTGGATAAAGGCGTCTGCTAAATGCTGAAAATGTAAATGTAAATGTGTAGGTGCCCAGCCTCCCGGTAGCAGAGCTGAGATTTGTATGGTGAACTAATGGTAGGAACTTCCTACCTGGGGGCTGATTCAGCAGGATCTGCATCAACAACTGTATCAGAATCTTTTGTAATCACCATTCATTGACTTTTGTACTTTTGTGGTGGGCAAATCAAATAGTCCATTCTCACCGACCCAACGTAAGCTAGTGGTAGTTTAAAATAGATTAATAACATCACAAGAAACCTTCTGTATGCCAATATTCTATGGAGTTTCCCATCCAATCACGTGTGATTATTTTGAACTCTTCTGTTAAAGGCAATTCAGTTAAAGGATCCCCCTCTAGTAGGCCTCAGCCCCTTGGTTGAGAAACACTGGAGTCCACTTTTGATAACCTGCTTTGTCACTGAGAGCATGATGCTGGGTGTTGTGGTCATGCCAAAAAGTCAATACTTCCATACTGAAAAGTACGTGAAAGCAGTACACGAGAGCGGTCAATATGTCCGAATACATAGTATACATTAAACAGGACGTAAAAAGTACCTGAATGATCTACTGCCTGGGCGGCATTTTAAGTATGCTAATGATGCACACTTACTGTCCGATAATCTATCCCATAATTCAACCGCAGCTGCAAAGGTGTCCGTATCGAAGATAAAAGGTGGCAGAAAGCGGAGTAATACAAACATAAAAAATGTTATGATTTAGTTTAACCGTGAATAACGTTATGAGCAGCTTTGTGGAGAACAACAGAGTGAATTTGTCTGATTTTAAAATGTTTATAACTGGCGATGTGGCATCGTGCATCATGTGACGTTGGTGAAGTGGCGGGCGTAGTATGTACGAGGTTGCGTGCATACTGCACACTTGCGTACTGAAAGAGCGTACTGCTTTACCGGCCGAGCAGTGCGCACTGCCTCCGATATAGTACGTACTGTATGCGATTTCGGACACAGCCATAGTTCTTTCTACACCATCAAATAATAATAATAATAATAATAATAATGATAATAATAATAATAATAATAATAATAATAATAATAATAATAATAATAATAATAATAATAATAATAATAATAATAATAATAATAATAATAATAATAATAATAATAATAATAATAATAATAATAATAATAATAATAATAATAATAATAATAATAATAAGCTATAGTGTGTATAAGTATGACCCAATGTTTTTCAAATATTTTTTGGAGTGTTCCAACTATTCTTCATGACAGAAATCATGACATTTTTAAGAGCGCTATGATATACGCTGTGACACTTTGCCTGTCAGTGAGCTATTACCCCATCACCCTGTGACACATCACTCACTTGCAAAGATGATTTGATTTGAGATGGACCTTCCTGTTCAAGATAACATGCTGTCCTTTCCACCGCCAATCCCATTCCTCTTTTCTCTCTTCAAATCCAAATACAATTTTTATTCAGTGCTTTCTCTTTGTTCACCGATCACACGAGCTCCGTCTGGCCACTTGTATTGGCACTGCTGAAGAGAGAACTAGTGTTTAAATTGTTTTATCTTTTCTCCTGAGTGTCAAAACTGTTTTATTGTCCTCGAGTCTTTTAAAACTTTGGAAAAACTTTTCGTTCTGTCCTCAAAAAGCAACATGTTTCGCTTTTTCCCGACCCTGTATTTTACAGCTTTCAGTGTCAGTGCGCTGTCTCAATGCAAACAGACTCATCCCGAAACCCAATGATACATCCATTACTGTTCTGCTACACTCTTTACCCATCACTACACCAAAAGATGATGCTTCCATTTTTATCTTTGCTTCGTGTTGTCGGCTCTCAAAGACAACTGAAAAAAGGTCCGAATGAAAAGAGACCAGACTCGCTTGTTTGTTCTGGTTCTGTTTCTTATGGTCTGGGCTGTTTTATTTCTTATTGTTTTAATCATAGAGAAGCTTTGTCTAACCTATGCTTCCCTAACATTTGCATACAGCATTTAGCAGTAGCATTTTAATCCAAAGTGACTTACAGTTGTGACAGCATACAATCTAAGCGATTGAGGGTTAAGGACCTTACTCAAGGGCACAACAGTGGCAACCTGGCAGTGGTGGGGCTTAACCCGGCAACCTTCTGAATACCAAATCCAGTACCTTAACCACTAGGCTACAGCTGCTTTATTTTCAATAATAAAAACACTATATATGACATGTATATATATCAGTCATAACATTATGACCACCTTCCTAATATTGTGTTGGTCCCCCTTTTGCTGCCAAAACAGCCCTGCAACTGTGATGCTCTGTGTATTCTGACACCTTTCTATTAGAACCAGCATTAACTTCTTCAGCAATTTGAGCTCGGACCACACGGGCCAGCCTTCGCTCCCCACGTGCGCCAGTGAGCCTTGGTTGCCCATGACCCTGTCGCCGGTTTACCACTCTTCCTTCCTTGGACCACTTTTGATAGATACTGACCACTGCAGACCGGGAACACCCCACAGGAGCTGCAGTTTTGGAGATGCTCTGACCCAGTCGTCAAGCCATCACAATTTGGCCCTTGTCAAACTCGCTCATTTTTCCTGCTTTTAACATCAACTTTGAGGATAAAATCTTCACTTGCTGCCTAATATATCCAACCCACTAACAGGTGCCGTGAAGAAGAGATAATCAGTGTTATTCACTTCACCTGTCAGTGGTCATAATGTTATGCCTCGTCGGTGTATGTTTTTTCTGTACAAAAAAACATTAAGTACAGCTTTATATCTAAACAAGTTTTTTCCTTCTTAAATTCCTATTATATTTACTGTTGACCCTGAAGATTGAGCTGTTTCTACCTTTAAGACCCTTGCTAAAGCCGCCGTATCCATCACTTTAACTTTCTTCTATCTTTAACCCGACAGATCAACCTGTTATCTCAACAGCGTCTCCCGAAGAGTCGCCCGGCCTTTCAAACTGTTAAATTCTGACCTTACCCGTTCCAGCGGAGCGGACAGGAGTCGTTACAGGTCAGTAATGAAAGCAAATGCTGGCAGAAACAGCAGCTCTGTATGCTTGTTGTTACACTGTGTGCTTCTGTAAAGATGTCCTGACTGACACAGACTGACCCGTCTGAGTAAACTTCAGTGCCGCAGCAGTTCAGCTCGCCAATTAGACCGATGTTTACCACCTAGACTCAAATGTTGTTTGATGGATTCAGACTGCGTGGTGACATACTGTAGCTTTCGTAATGTCTCTGTGTAACGGTATTATAACTACTATATATTATATACTGCCTTCTACATTTCTATAGAAACATTACTGTTCACAGTCACAGGCAGAGATACGGCACCTTTCATCACATTAATACTGCTCTGTTAAATAGCAAGTACTCATTAGTGCACTGCCTGAAGTAGAGAAGATTCTAATAAAACATCAAACCCATACGGCAGATTATTTAGACGCGCGACTTAGACAAAATTCGTCAGCATGCCAGCTAACGTCTCCCTCCGTGTACCAAAAATGGTTAAACTGTCCCTTACGAGCACGAATTTACAAATACATGACACTCGTGCACCTTTATACAAATTCAACATCAATAAGAATTTATTTACATTTGAAAAGAACTCCGTTGGTTGCTCCATTGGTTTTTTGTGAGAAAAGTTGTGCTGCACTGAATGCTGGGATTGCCTTCAGCGCTGAGGAGGCGTCGGACGCTCCCTCGCTATTCTGTCAGATTATCACTCAGAATTAAGGCACCTCAGTAGGAGCATTTTAAGGTCTCTAAGAATTTAGACACGCCTTCTTCTCAGGAGCGTATGATAATGCAAAATGCATCTATGTAGAGAGATCAATAGGTTTTCAGACACACCCACTTTGTCACTGGCTGAATTTTTTTTAATGCGTTTTCCCTCAGTATTCCTCCCAGTCTAGCTGTATCCAATTGTCTAAATTGTATTTCACCTCTACTGCTGCAGACTTCCACTTCTAATCGAAGAGGTCCATAACTAACACACGCCCCCTCCGACATGTGTGCAGTGGCAGACTGCTTCTTTTGGTGGTCCTGTGGGGGTCCTGACCATTAAAGAACAGCATGAAAGGGGGTTAACAAAGCATGTAGAGAAATAGATGGACTACTGTCAGCAATTGTAGTACTACAAAGTGCTTCTATATGGTCAGTGGAGCTGATAAAATGGACAGTGAGTGGAGAAACAAGGAGGTGGTTTTAATGTTATGGCTGATCAGTGTATTTTACTGTTTAGCTATGGAGCCTTTCAGACTTTATTCTTGTTTCTTCTGGGAATTGTGGCATTTAATTAACTGAAGCGTTAACATAACTGCTTGGCCATAAAGGTAACTGTCAACAATTTGCCATATTTGCTTCCTAATTACATTTACCTAACTGCTCCATAAATAAATCAAATGGTTTTTCTTTACATTCTGTTGTGCAACATTATTTAGTTTGACAAATGATTTAGAGTCACAAACATGTCATGAAACAAATCAGAACAGAAGAGATGATTTTTACACCAGGGTGCAGATAGCGAGAGAGAGAGAAAACAGCGGAGATGTGAGAGATGGAGAAACGAGAGCGCTCATTGAAAGACAGCTCATTAAGTTTGGTATGTCACCGTTAGCTTCTCATCACTCCTGTGGTTCGACTGATTAATCTGAGTTGTGTGGAACAAATATTTTAGAAGCTGAATGCTGTACGCGAGACCTTCACATGAGAAAATACTTTAATGCCAGTCAGCCACCCAGCAGAGACACAGAGACCCTCAAAATAGATTTCAATCAAGGACACCTCAGGAAATAAATACAAAGCTCAGGTGGTGGATGGATGAGGAGTGTGGGTAATAAACGGGCCATTTTCATTACTTTTTGGTACATGCATTTACATCAGAGAAACAAAATACAAAATCCTTACAATCCAGCCGGTGCGGCTTATGCAGTATTGCTCAGGGCAATAAGTAAACAATAATAAGATAAATAAAGAAAAATAACAATTCGTTAGAAAACACAGGGTTCAGGTGATACACCATTAATGTTTGTGTTATTTAATATGGTTTGGGCGGCATGGTGGCTCGGTGGGTAGCACTGTCGCCTCACAGCGAGAAAGTCCTGAGTTCGATCCCCAGGTAGCACGGCCCGGGTCCTTTCTGTGTGGAGTTTGCATGTTCTTCCTGTGTCTGTGTGGGTTTCCTCCAGAAGCTCCGGTTTCCTCCCACAGTCCAAAGACGTGCAAGTGAGGTGAACTGGAGATACAAAATTGTCCTGATGAATCTTGTGTAACGAGTTACTAACTGTCCTGTCATGAATGTAACCAAAGTGCATTTCATGAGCTTTATTTGCTGCTGGTGGAGGTGTTTTTATACATTACAGTTTCTGTCTTTCAGACTTGCCTACTCCTTTGTTGGCACACTTGCTTTTCTCTGAAAATGATACCCATGATACCGGACTGCTCAGTCCAATCACGTTTTTCGCTGACGTGTGAATTTCTTGCACTTGAATTTCTTGAATTTCTTTTTTTTACATTCTTGTAGTCTTTTGATTAGATGCATCTCATGAGCTTTTTGCTCCAGGTGGAGTTTTTTTTACCTATGCATCACAGTTTCTCCTGTTAGACTTGCCAGCTCCTTTGTTGGAACACTTGCCGGGCTGCTCGGTCTGATCCGGTCTTTCGCTGATGTGTAATGCCAGCACACTTTTTCTGTCTGAGAACTCACCTGTTGATGCTGTTTTTTTCAGAGCAAATTGCCACAGAGGTGGCATAATGTCCCTTCTCTGGAGCAAGCCCTGCCGTAAATCCACGTTCTGCCTGAGGTGCGCCAGTTGGTTGAGTTGGGGTTCCACTGCCAGTACAATGCAAGCCTCAGTGTACCCTGGAAGACCAAGGCAAGCAACACATTAAATCAAATTGTCAAAATCAAACTGGCTATTTATTTACAGCAAATTAACATACTACTGTATTTACAACAATAGGATGCATTACACAGAGCTGCAGGAATCTATTGTATTTATACTGTGTATTTACAGCAACAAAAAGTTTTATTGTACATAAGGAGGATTACTGTATTTACAATAAAAAATACTCTGTCTATATAACAATGACATACTATGTTTTACAATAACAGCCTATACAACAATATTTATGTGTTGCAATGTCAATATAACTTAGTATGTATTAAATTGACTTGCTATTAGACAAAGTTTTAAAGTCATGTACTATAAAACACTGGCAATTAATTAAAAACTAATTACTTAATTACTTATGTAATACTTGTCTCTCTCTCTTAGATTTCATATTGATTTTTTTTAATATTATTAATTAATATTCTGATGTGTCATTTTTAAATAAAGACCTTTATTTAAAAATGATAAATCAGAACGGTTTGATATTAACTAAGTGACATCTACAGATGTTGTACTATCATTATGAAATGGAATTGTTTTGTGGAAACTAGAGAATTCTTTTTAATAACAGTCTAGAGTGAAATTAATACAAATGTGGCAATATAAAGGCCTTTTTTTTTTAGAAATGACACATCAGAATTGCTTGATATTAACTGAGTAAAATCTACAGATGGTGTACTATCATTATAAAGTGGAATTATTCCGTGGAAACTACAGAATTCTTTTTAATAACAGTCTAGATTGAAAATAATAGAAATGTGGCAATAAAAAGGCCTTAATTCAGAAATGACACATCAGAATTGCTTGATATTAACTGAGTGACATCTACAGATGGTGTACTATCATTATGAAGTGGAACTATTCTGTGGAAACTAGAGAATTCTTTTTAATAACAGTCTAGAGTTAAAATAATAGAAATGTGGAAATATGAAAGCCTTAATTCAGAAATGACATATCAGAATTGCTTGATATTAACTGAGTGACATCTACAGATGGTGTATTATCATTATGAAGTGGAATTTTTCTGTGGAAACTAAATAATTCTTTTTAATAACAGTCTAGAGTTTAAATAATAGAAATGTGGCAATATAAAGGCCTTTATTTAGAAATGACACATCAGAATTGCTTGATATTAACTGAGTGACATCTACAGATGGTGTACTATCATTATAAAGTGGAATTGTTTTGTGGAAACTAGAGAATTCTTTTTAATAACAGTCTAGATTGAAAATAATAAACAAATAAACAAATAACCATATAAAGGCCTTTATTTAGAAATGACACATCAGAATTGCTTGATATTACCTGAGTGAAATCTACAGATGGTGTACTATCATTATTAAGTGGAATTATTGTGTGGAAAGTAGAGAATTCTTTTTAATAACAGTTTAGATTGAAAATAATAGAAAAATAACCATATAAAAGCCTTTATTTAAAAATGACACATCAGAATTGTTTGATATTAACTGAGTGACATCTACAGATGGTGTACTATCATTATGAAGTGGAATTATTGTGTGGAAACTAGAGAATTCTTTTTAATAACAGTCTAGAGTGAAATTAATAAAAATGTGGCAATATAAAGGCCTTAATTTAGAAATGACACATCAGAATTGCTTGATATTAACTGAGTGTAAACTATAGATGGTGTACTATCATTTTGAAGTGGAATTGTTTTGTAGAAACTAGAGAATTCTTTTTAATAACAGTCTAGAGTTAAAATATTAGAAATGTGGCAATATAAAGGCCTTTATTTAGAAATGACTAATCAGAATTGCTTGATAATAACTGAGTGACATCTAAAGATGGTGTACTATCATTATAAAATGGAATTATTTTGTGGAAACTAGAGAATTCTTTTAAATAACAGTTTAGAATGAAAGTAATACAAATATTACAATTTAAAAGGCCTTCATTTAAAAATGACATATCAGAATTGCTTGATATTAACTGAATGACATCTACAGATGGTGTACTATCATTTTGAAGTGGAATTGTTTTGTGGAAACTAGAATTTTTTTTTAATAACAGTCTAGAGTGAAATTAATAGAAATGTTACAATATAAAGGCCTTAATTTAGAAATGAAACATCAGAATTGCTTGATATAAACTGAGTGTAAACTATAGATGGTGTACTATCATTACAAAGTGAAATTGTTGTGTGGAAACAAGTAGAGTCCTTTTAATAACAATAAAAATTAAAGAGCTGACTAGTTGACTTTAAATTTAAAGTAAAATAATAATGTCAGGTTATTAGCAACTCTTTTTTCAAAGCTTGAAATTGTATCTGAAATACAGTTTGCAGGAAGAAATTGGTTTATATTTAAATATTTTTTTAACTGATATATTTACATATTTTTAACTGATACACATATTTTTTTAACTGATATATATATATATATATATATATATATACAGTATATATATATATACGTATATATATATATATATATATATATATATATATATATATATATATATACAGTATATATATATCAGGTTTCAATTTATATATATCAAGTTTCAATTTATATATATCAGGTTTCAATTTATATATATCAAGTTTCAATTTTTATATATATCAGGTTTCAATTTATATATATCAGGTTTCAATTTATATATATCAAGTTTCAATTTTTATATATATCAGGTTTCAATTTATATATATCAGGTTTCAATTTACATATATCAAGTTTCAATTTATATATATCAGCGTTTGCTATATATTTCCTGTTTGGCTTGCCATATTAAACTCATTGCGCAATATTTGTCACATCACTTTACTATTTAATAATTTAATTCCTATTCAATCTTATACTGAAACTATACCTCTTGCATAGTCATTACAGTTACCAGTTATCCATTTTTAGTTTTTCTGTTTGCTTTTGTTTTGTACTGTACTGTAAATTTGTTGTTGTATAATGCTACTGGGGCTTTAATTTCCTTTGGGATCAATAAAGTCTATCTATCTATCTATCTATCTATCTATCTATCTATCTATCTATCTATCTATCTATCTATCTATCTATCTATCTATCTATCTATCTATCTATCTATCTATCTATCTATCTACAGTATCTGTCTGTCTGTCTGTCTGTCTGTCTGTCTGTCTGTCTGTCTGTCTGTCTGTCTGTCTGTCTATCTATCTATCTATCTATCTATCTATCTATCTATCTATCTATCTATCTATCTATCTATCTAAATAGAACTTCACTATAGACTTTACTGCAAAATGACATTAATAATAATAATTTGATGACATTTGTGATGTCTCAGATGTTGCTGCAGAGAAGAAAAGAGAGAAATTACATCCTGCCATGAACCTGCTGTTTATTTCCATATTTATATATTTAAAAATTACAATGCGCTGGCACGACTGCCCTTCCGTGGGTGAAGTCTACAACAATTTAATAGATGTGAAATCAACAGTTTAATTATCTTCTATTGTAGTGTGTTTACACCCCTGAGCATTTGCTAATTTAAAAGGTCATGGTTAATTATAAAATAGTTTGTTTTCTGGCATTTACTGTCATAAATGAAATTAAAGGTAAATTAAATTGAAAACGAGTTATGTTTCAAAGCTAATTTAAATTGTTTATTAACTGAATTGAGATGAAAAGTGTGCAGACAATGGCATCACAACACCCCCAAAAGGGAACCAGATCATCACAGTCAATCATTTATTAATTTATTTATCTTGAATAGCCACTTTATCTTGGTCAGGTTAAAATGATTATGACTAGCTTTTTGCCACTATTTTATCTTGGTCTGGCCCACAGGGGATCCGGTCTCACCCCAGACAGGATGCCAATCCATCGCAGGACCTCAACCTCTGACCTAGCCAAAAAACTGGAGTTTCTTTAAATCAAGTTTTTCTTCATGTCTTTATAGAGCTTGCTTTGTGCTCAGGAGTACCGTCATGCTGGAAGAGGAAAGGACCTTCCCTAAACATTTTTAAAGCATAATTTTCTTTATATATTCGCTTTATTACACCTGTTAGCAATTGTTGTAGCTGATACACATGAATTCACTAATTAGAAGGGGTGTCCCAGTACTTTTTCCATATCATGTATTCATGCCAAGAGATTAAAGAAAAATGTTCCAGGTTCATCTTTGATCGTGGGATTTTGATTTGAGTTTCACCCCCCTGAAGAATTGTGCGTTTGATTTTGACAGACTGGTACCTGCGATAATTCAAACCAAACTTTCATCTAATTTTATCAAAGTGTTGGAGGTTCAGGAAAAGGATCTTTGTGTGAACTTTTTATTTCTGTTTGAGATAAAAGCACTGATGTAAATGTCAGAGGAATTTCCATTTTTACATGAATCTTTGGGGTAAAAATTATTTACTTGCTGTGGATGTTGACAAATCTTCCAGACAGCGCTGCTTCGAATTTATAGGTTCTACAATTCTTTCTGCTGATCAGTTATTTATTAACTGATTGCAGTAATTATAGACTTTTTGAAGAATGTCAATGGCTGGAAGTATTAATGTGAGAAGGTGAAGAAAATGCTGCACTCAAAATGCATCTCAAATTGTCATTAAATTTACCAAAGTCCAGTTTCTTAAACAAAAGGCCATTTTATCAGCTCCACTTACCATACATAAGCACTTTGAAGTTCTACAATTCTTCTTTTTTAACCTGATTTCATTTTCCATTCTTTAATGGTCAGGACCCCCACAAGACCACCACAGAGCAGGTATTATTTGGGTGGTGGATCATTCTCAGCACTGCAGTGACACTTACATGGTGGTGGTGTGTTAGTGTGTGTTGTGCTGGTATGAGTGGATCAGACACAGCAGCACTGCTGGAGTTTTTAAATACCGTGTCCACTCACTGTCCACTCTATTAGACACTCCTACCTAGTTGGTCCACCTTGTAGATGTAAAATCAGAGACAATCGCTCATCTATTGCTGCTGTTTGAGTTGGTCATCTTCTAGACCTTCATCAGTGGTCAGAGGACACTGCCCATGGGGTGCTGTTGGCTGGATATTTTTGGTTGGTGGATGATTCTCAGTTCAGCAGTGACAGTGAGATGTTTAAAACTCCAGCAGCACTGCTGTGTCTGATCCACTCATACCAGCACAACACACACTAACACACCACCACCATGTCAGTGTCACTGCAGTGCTGAGAATGATCCACCACCTAAATAATACCTGCTCTGTGGTGGTCCTGTGGGGGTTCTGACCTTTGAAGAACAGCATGAAAGGGGGCTAACAAAGCATGTAGAGAAACAGATGGACTACAGTCAGTAATTGTAGAACTACAAAGTGCTTCTATATGGTAAGTGGAGCTGATAACATGGACAGTGAGTGTAGAAACAAGGAGGTGGTCATAACGTTATGACTGATCAGTGTATATACTGTAAGTCGCTTTGGGTAAAAGTGTCTGCTACATGCTGTAAATGTAAATACTGTGCGTACACACATCTGTATCCTGGCACACTTACAGACGTGTGAGTTACGCTGCCACAACCTCCTTTTCTTAACCTCATTATTTCCTCTTATTCTTCATGGCCTATTTGGTGCAGCTTTTATGTATTCAAGCAGCCCGGCATGTCACTTTCATCTCCATTTCCTAATAATTCCTTTTATTAAATCCTCACACCGCCACTGCCGGCTGTCACTGAACCCATGGATGTCTACTGCGTCAGACGTCTGAACTTTTATCCATTCATTTATTTAATCATTTTTAACTACTTCATCCTGGTCTGTCTCGCTCTAGGTCGGTGCAAAGTGCAAAGTGGGAGTATATATTTTATATACACTGACCAGGCATAACATTAAGAGCACTGACAGGTGAAGTGAATAACACTGATTATCTCTTCATCACGGCACCTGTTAGTGTGTGTGTGGGGGGGGTATATTAGGCAGCAAGTGAACATTTTATCCTCAGAGTTGATGTTAGAAGCAGGAAAAATGGGCGAGCATGAGGATCTGAGCAAGTTTGATGAGGGCCAGATTGTGATGGCTAGACGACCGAGTCAGAGTATCTCCAAAACTGCAGCTCTTGTGGGGTGTTCCCGGTCTGCAGTGGTCAGTATCTATCAAAAGTGGTCCAGGGAAGGAACAATAGTAAACCGGCGACACGGTAATGGACGTGGGGAGGGAAGGCTGGCCCCTGTGGTCCGATCCAACAGACAAGCTACTGTAGTTCAAACTGCTGAAGAAGTTCATGCTGGTTCTGATAGAAAAGTGTCAGAATACACAGAGCATCACAGTTTGTTGCGTATAAAGCAGCAAAAGGGGGACCGACACAATATTAGGAAGGTGGTCATAATGTTATGTATATTCTATGTATTCTATGTACAGTGTATCACAAAAGTGAGTACACCCCTCACATTTCTGCAGATATTTAAGTATATCTTTTCATGGGACAACACTGACAAAATGACACTTTGACACAATGAAAAGTAGTCTGTGTGCAGCTTATATAACAGTGTAAATTTATTCTTCCCTCAAAATAACTCAATATACAGCCATTAATGTCTAAACCACCGGCAACAAAAGTGAGTACACCCCTAAGAGACTACACCCCTAAATGTCCAAATTGAGCACTGCTTGTCATTTTCCCTCAAAAATGTCATGTGATTTGTTAGTGTTACTAGGTCTCAGGTGTGCATAGGGAGCAGGTGTGTTCAATTTAGTAGTACAGCTCTCACACTCTCTCATACTGGTCACTGAAAGTTCCAACATGGCACCTCATGGCAAAGAACTCTCTGAGGATCTTAAAAGACGAATTGTTGCGCTACATGAAGATGGCCAAGGCTACAAGAAGATTGCCAACACCCTGAAACTGAGCTGCAGCACAGTGGCCAAGATCATCCAGCGTTTTAAAAGAGCAGGGTCCACTCAGAACAGACCTCGCGTTGGTCGTCCAAAGAAGCTGAGTGCACGTGCTCAGCGTCACATCCAACTGCTGTCTTTGAAAGATAGGCGCAGGAGTGCTGTCAGCATTGCTGCAGAGATTGAAAAGGTGCGGGGTCAGCCTGTCAGTGCTCAGACCATACGCCGCACACTACATCAAATTGGTCTGCATGGCTGTCACCCCAGAAGGAAGCCTCTTCTGAAGTCTCTACACAAGAAAGCCCGCAAACAGTTTGCTGAAGACATGTCAACAAAGGACATGGATTACTGGAACCATGTCCTATGGTCTGATGAGACCAAGATTAATTTGTTTGGTTCAGATGGTCTCAAGCATGTGTGGCGGCAATCAGGTGAGGAGTACAAAGATAAGTGTGTCATGCCTACAGTCAAGCATGGTGGTGGGAATGCCATGGTCTGGGGCTGCATGAGTGCAGCAGGTGTTGGGGAGTTACATTTCATTGAGGGACACATGAACTCCAATATGTACTGTGAAATACTGAAGCAGAGCATGATCCCCTCCCTCCGGAAACTGGGTCGCAGGGCAGTGTTCCTGCATGATAATGACCCCAAACACACCTCTAAGACGACCACTGCTTTATTGAAGAGGCTGAGGGTAAAGGTGATGGACTGGCCAAGCATGTCTCCAGACCTAAACCCAATAGAACATCTTTGGGGCATCCTCAAGCGGAAGGTGGAGGAGCGCAAAGTCTCGAATATCCGCCAGCTCCGTGATGTCGTCATGGAGGAGTGGAAAAGCATTCCAGTGGCAACCTGTGAAGCTCTGGTAAACTCCATGCCCAGGAGAGTTAAGGCAGTTCTGGGAAATAATGGTGGCCACACAAAATATTGACACTTCAGGAACTTTCACTAAGGGGTGTACTCACTTTTGTTGCCAGTGGTTTAGACATTAATGGCTGTATATTGAGTTATTTTGAGGGAAGAATAAATTTACACTGTTATATAAGCTGCACACAGACTACTTTTCATTGTGTCAAAGTGTCATTTTGTCAGTGTTGTCCCATGAAAAGATATACTTAAATATCTGCAGAAATGTGAGGGGTGTACTCACTTTTGTGATACACTGTATATTCTAGCAGCCAATTCACACTCTGCATGTTTTTTGGAGGAAGGGGGGTAAGCAGATTGTTTTGTTTTATTCCATCTAGAACAATCCAGCGCTCACATTATTTTAGTATTCTATGTATTGTATAAAATGCTGCATTTAAGCGTGACGCTCTTGTTTTATTTTTGTACCTACAGTGTATCACAAAAGTGAGTACACCCCTCACATTTCTGCTAATATTTCATTATAACTTTTCATTGGACAACACTATAGACATGAAACTTGGATATAACTTAGAGTAGTCAGTGTACAGCTTGTATAGCAGTGTAGATTTACTGTCTTCTGAAAATAACTCAACACACAGCCATTAATGTCTAAATAGCTGGCAACATAAGTGAATACACCCCACAGTGAACATGTCCAAATTGTGCCCAAATGTGTCGTTGTCCCTCCCTGGTGTCATGTGTCAAGGTCCCAGGTGTAAATGGGGAGCAGGGCTGTTAAATTTGGTGTTTTGGGTACAATTCTCTCATACTGGCCACTGGATATTCAACATGGCACCTCATGGCAAAGAACTCTCTGAGGATGTGAGAAATAGAATTGTTGCTCTCCACAAAGATGGCCTGGGCTATAAGAAGATTGCTAACACCCTGAAACTGAGCTACAGCATGGTGGCCAAGGTCATACAGCAGTTTTCCAGGACAGGTTCCACTCGGAACAGGCTTCGCCAGGGTCGACCAAAGAAGTTGAGTCCACGTGTTCGGCGTCATATCCAGAGGTTGGCTTTAAAAAATAGACACATGAGTGCTGCCAGCATTGCTGCAGAGGTTGAAGACGTGGGAGGTCAGCCTGTCAGTGCTCAGACCATACGCCGCACACTGCATCAACTCGGTCTGCATGGTCGTCATCCCAGAAGGAAGCTGACGCACAAGAAAGCCCGCAAACAGTTTGCTGAAGACAAGCAGTCCAAGAACATGGATTACTGGAATGCCCTGTGGTCTGACGAGACCAAGATAAACTTGTTTGGCTCAGATGGTGTCCAGCATGTGTGGCGGCGCCCTGGTGAGAAGTACCAAGACAACTGTATCTTGCCTACAGTCAAGCATGGTGGTGGTAGCATCATGGTCTTGGGCTGCATGAGTGTTGCTGGCACTGGGGAGCTGCAGTTCATTGAGGGAAACATGAATTCCAACATGTACTGTGACATTCTGAAACAGAGCATGATCCCCTCCCTTCGAAAACTGGGCCTCATGGCAGTTTTCCAACAGGATAACGACCCCAAACACAACCTCCAAGATGACAACTGCCTTGCTGAGGAAGCTGAAGGTAAAGGTGATGGACTAAACCCAATTGAGCACCTGTGGCGCATCCTCAAGTGGAAGGTGGAGGAGTTCAAGGTGTCTAACATCCACCAGCTCCGTGATGTCATCATGGAGGAGTGGAAGAGGATTCCAGTAGCAACCTGTGCAGCTCTGGTGAATTCCATGCCCAGGAGGGTTAAGGCAGTGCTGGATAATAATGGTGGTCACACAAAATATTGACACTTTGGGCACAATTTGGACATGTTCACTGTGGGGTGTACTCACTTATGTTGCCAGCCATTTAGACATTAATGGCTGTGTGTTGAGTTATTTTCAGAAGACAGTAAATCTACACTGCTATTCAAGTTGTACACTGACTACTCTAACTTATATCCAAGTTTTATTTCTATAGTGTTGTCCCATGAAAAGATATAATGAAATATTTGCAGAAATGTGAGGGGTGTACTCACTTTTGTGATACACTGTATACTATTTATTTTATCATGTGCACTGAATATTACTCGTTTTCGATGATACACCGGGGGGGTCATGCATGAACGGTAATGTATTTTCTTTACACAATTGCAGGCCTCTAAACTCTCAATTGAATGTATACCTGCAGTTTTGTGTATATCTTGGACCATATTTAATATCCCATTTTTACTTTTATTATTTTTCCACAGTCAGTCAGGCGTCTACACACAGGCATGACTGGGTTTGTCTGGGGCCCCGCAATGAATTCTTAGGAAACCGAACCCTCTGAGACCCTGTAAGGATAAAGAGGTGGTAACACATGAAAATAAAATATATATGTATATTTATGCATTTTTTTCCTTTTTCTCCCGATTTTAGCGCATCCAATTTTTACCCAATTGCGTTATGCTTCCTCTCTACTGGAACTGACCCCGCCCCGATTGAGGAGAGCAAACTGACACACCCGACTGCATCTTTTCATCTGCACGAGGCGAGTTCATATGCGGTCCAGCCTTGTACACGAAGATCCGCACCCTGATCAGCATTATTCCTCGACTCTGTCTGATCCACTCATACCAGCACAACACACACTAACACACCACCACCATGCCAGTGTCACTACAGTGCTGACAATGATCCACCACCCAAATAATACATGCTCTGTGGCGGTCCTGTGGGGGTCCTGACCATTGAATAACAGCATGAAAGGGGGCTAACAAAGCATGTAGAGAAACAGATGGACTACAGTCAGTAATTGTAGAACTACAAAGTGCTTCTATATGGTAAGTGGAGCTGATAAAATGGACAGTGAGTGTAGAAACAAGAAGGTTATGCTTCCTCTCTATTATGTTATGCTTCCTCTCTACTGGTGCTGACCCCCACCCCGATTAGGAGAGCGAACTGACACACGCCCCCTCCGACACGTGAGCAGTACCCGACTGCATCTTTTCACCTGCACGAGGCGAGTTCATATGCGGATCAGCCATGTGCACGAAGAGCCGCACCCTGATCAGCATTATTTCTCTACTCTGTGCAGACGCCATCATAGAACGTAACTGCATCAGGTCCCTATCCGGCTTCCTTCTTGGATTAACAACAGCCAAACGTTGTTCATATAGCCAATGGATTCGATAATATATGTATATTTTTTATGTATTATTATTTATTACATAATTAGGGTCGGCAGGTTGGGAAAGTGTCCTTTTTTGTTCTGGCAAGACTGTGTCCCTGTGATCAGTTTGGTATTAGTTATTATCAGTTTGGGACAGTTTCCCCCAATTTTAACTGTTCAGTTTTGGTAAACCTGTGTCCACTGTAGTCACCTAAAATTGTCTTTTGCTGTTGTAGCAGAATGTGTGTGTGTGTGAACTATTGTGTTTTGTTTGTTGACAATATAATTTAGTGACAAATATGCAATTATAGTGGTAATTACGACAATGACTTTTTCTTTACTGTCTACATGTCATGAAACATTGCAGACTCAAATCACATTCTTATTAAAGTTCAGCATTTAATGCGTATTTTAAAAATAACTTGCAAATATTGCTAAGATTTTGCCATGTTACCCACTAGTCATATCCCTCATGCCTTTCAGACTCCCTCCAGTGAAATTATAGATTTGCTCTTTCTGCTTCAACTTTTGGCCCTGACTTCAGAAAACCACCACATACCGCTTTTAAAAACAAAGTGCTTCTGTTTTATCGCTGCAGTGCACGCGCATTGTCCAAAATGTGGTCTGTCTAGGTGGCTGCTTTTTGAATGCATAACATGGATAATTATTTGGTGAGAGCAGACGTGCTGTTTGTCAGGAAGAACAATAAAAACAGTCCAAATTGCAGTTTGCATTTTTTTGTTTTGTTTTTCCAGAGGCAACGACGATTGTTTTCACATCCTAAAAAGCAGAGAAATGTTTTGAGTACATTCAGATAGATAGATAGATAGATAGATAGATAGATAGATAGATAGATAGATAGATAGATAGACAGACAGACAGACAGACAGACAGACAGACAGACAGATAGATAGATAGATAGACAGACAGACAGACAGAGACAGATGGATGGATGGATTTATCTACGTTTTTAACCTCCTTTTACTGTTCTTTAATGGTCAGGACCCCCACAGAGCAGGTATTATTTAGGTGGTGGATCATTCTCAGCACTGCAGTGACACTGACATGGTGGTGGTGTGTTAGTGTGTGTTGTGCTGAAATGAGTGGATCAGACAGCAGCGCTGCTGGAGTTTTTTAACACCTCACCTCACCAAAAATATGCAGCCAACAGCACCCGTGGGCAGCGTCCTGTGACCACTGATGAAGGTCTAGAAGATTACCGACTGAAACAGCAGCAATAGATGAGCGATCGTCTCTGACTTTACATCTACAATGTGGACCAACTAGGTAGGAGTGTCTAATAGAGTGGACAGTGAGTGGACACGGTATTTAAAAACTCCAGCAGCGCTGCTGTGTCTGATCCACTCATACCAGCACAACACACACTAACACACCACCACCATGTCAGTGTCACTGCAGTGCTGAGAATGATCCACCACCTAAATAATACCTGCTCTGTGGTGGTCCTGTGGGGGTCCTGACCAATGAAGAACAGGGTGAAAGGGGGTAACAAAGTATGTAGAGAAACAGATGGACTACAGGCAGTAATTGTAGAACTACAAAGTGCTTCTATATGGTAAGTGGAGCTGATTAAATGGACAGTGAGTGTAGAAACAAGGAGGTGGTTTTAATGTTATGACTGATCAGTGTATATAAAAAGCCATTTTACCCAGGAAACAATCACTGCATGATGTATTCAGCCATTACAAACTGACCCAGTTACAGAACAAACGCACCATTTTTAGCAGAGAAAAGGAACCAGGACTGGATATGAAATGTGGGACAGTCATTGTTTAGTGATACTAATCCGCTGGCAGCCCCCTTCATCAATGGCCTCGCTTCTAGAAGGGTGTGTGTTCCTCCAGTTTTCTTAACAGCCGGTTTAGAAAATTTTTGTATAATGGGTTTAAACTAAAGTAAAGATCCTGCAGGGTCACCAACCGACTCAATCATTCACATCTAAAAACATCT